>NW_020525830.1:0-195432 GCF_003368295.1 Carassius auratus
CAAAGGACTGTCCACACATCAGATATAGCTCAGTCTTGTGTATAATACAGACCTGATAGTCAAATCCTGAAAAGCCATCCGTGCTGACAACTGGATTGTTAGAATGACAGCATCTGATAGGTTTAGACTGGCAGCTGTGCTATGGCGATTCAGATAAAGCATATGTCACATTTTATGTGTAAGTGATTTTGGGGAGAATGTTATTAATTGTTGTTCTAAACCAGCAATAATTTATTTCTTCTTCTGAACCAAAATAAGATATCTTTGAGAAAGTGGGTGACCATAAACTTTATGGTCTCCATTGTCTTAAACAGTCTTTTATTTATTTTTTTATTTTTTTCATTATAGTTTGGTTACCCACACATTCTTCAAAATATCTTCTTTTGTGTTCAAGAGAAGAAAGAAACTCTTAGTGGTTAGGAAGAATTTTTCTTTTAGTAGATTATCCCTTTACAGTATATACATAAGTTATGAAATCGTTTACATTAGCACTAAACTTAACAAAATATTATATATAAGACTAAAGATCTACTGAGCGTAAAAGCTGCTGCCTGAGTACACGTAAAGAGACAGTGAAGAATAGAGCAACTCAAGAGGGTGAGAAAATCACACTCTCAGTCACTCTGAGACTTGGAAATGTGAACTCTGCCGCTGGTGTCAGAGAGAAAATGATCACCTGATACTGTCCCTCAGACCAGAGGAATATCAGCACAGGAGACCAGAACATCCTTACAGCAGCAATCAATAATATTTATAATTTGGTTAAATATTAAAAGATTCTTCCACCTATGAGCTAATGCAAAACAAGTTAGAGGTTTATATTGAGATCAATAATCAGTAAAACCACCCTGACACTACAACATGGCAGTCGGGAAACCTGTTTGAAAACAGAGATTATTATTCTGTTTGGAGATGCTACACGCTTTAGCAGCATACACTCTAATGCACACTGTTAATATACATATACAAAAAATTGGGTGGTGAAACAATTTATTTACTCAGAACTTGCTGGTAAGCAAACAAATAATTACAAAGAAATGGAAAGTACAACAAACAACTGAAATAGTGTTTTTAACTGTATAATAAAAACGTACATACGTTCTGGATATTGTGCTTTAAAGCCGATTGACTGGTTAAAAAGCAGACTGTGATCTGATCCTCGGGGAATGACCCATGCTACTTGCCGGCGCCGTGACCAGAGCACAGCAAGAAAATGAGCTGAGATGTCATCAGCATAGTTGAGGTGTCGTATGAAAGTTATTAATGATTACACAGACATAACTGAATGAGATCATCTCAGACACAGAGCCAACATGTTCGCTAAATACCATCAGCCAGAAACAAATACACACCCACATCCACACACACAATAAATACATTTTCAATCCCTAAAGTAAGCCCATAAAGGCCCAAAGCACATCCTGAAATATCAGGTTGACAAGTATGGTTGAAGCTATGAAGGTTAACAGGATCTATACAAACTGTCCATTTGCTATTCAAGGAGCAAGATGCTACTGTAGATCCATCAATCCATCCCCCCTGTAGTGGTGGGATAGAGATGCTATGATAGATGTCTGTCTGGCAGACAGAGGAAGGTTGTGCCATTTGGGTCACTGCATACAGTTTAACAAGTTTCCCGGGGTGCCGCAGGGGTCTGTCCTGGGAGACGCCTAGGTTCATGCATCTTGGACTCCGCAATGTCTGAAGTCTAGAACTAAATCCTTACCATAATATGATTCACTGAGACTGTCATGGATATATTCTATGTCACTATATTTCGCACAATCCCACGTATCCATACTTTGTCTTGCAAACGATGTCCTATTGCATAAGTTACACAACTAGTTTGAAGACCCAATGAAATTCAAATTGGACTTTTATGGCCTGAAACTTGTCCTCACAATTTACAAACCAATGAATGGTGAAAGTTAAAGGATATAGACATCAAAAATTGTAAACATTACATAATTTATAGGAATAGTTCACCCTAAATTTATATTTTCTTAAAATTAACTCACACTCAGGTTATCCAAAATGCAGATAAGTCTGTTTCTTCACTGGAACAGATTTAGAAAAATTTAAGCATTACATTGCTTACTCACCAATGGATCCATTGCAGACAGAGTGTCGTCATCTAACAAAAATATCAGTGTCAATGGACTATTTCCCCATTTCAAGTGTTATTATGGATTATTTACTGGTATTTTGAATAGAATTTTTAAATTTCTTAATTACGTATTTTTAAAAAAATTCACAGCTTTTGACTTCACAAGACATTAACTGATGGACTGGAGTGGTGTGGATTACTTGCATTCATGTGATGCTTTTATCAGCTGTTTGGACTCTCATTCAGGATCCATTCGTGACCAAATTATACAATGCTACATTTGTCCAAATCTGTTCTGATGAAGAAACAAACAGTTGGATGGCCTGAAGGTGAGTACATTTTCATTTTTAAGTTAACTATTCCTTTAACTATTACATTTAAGCTGTAAACTTATGCAATTTCCTCTTAAAGTAAGATATTTTTCACATCAGTAAGTTTATCTTACACTTTAAGACACAGTATTGGAATAATAAAACTTGAGCCTAAGGTCTTTGTGTAAATCTTACCCAGACTGTAGATTGCCACCAACTAGTTTCAGTATCATCTGCATATTGCACACAAAAACAGCAAGAACTTTCTTACAAATCTCAAATCCAATCAGCTTGCTTTACGCAGTTTCTGGAAGTCAGTATGCACAATATTTTTATTGGTTCACTGCAAAAAATAATCAAAGTCTGTGAGAACCTTTCATCAGTTATTTGAACTGTATTCTGTAATGAAACACAATTTTGAAGTCCTGACAGTTTTGCAGCCGATTTCTAAAACTGAGCGTTAGTGGCCAATTATAGTTTTAGCATGTTAAGACCATACATAATACTAGGTGGAACAATAATAATAATAAAAAAATAAAAATAAATATACTTTAAAGTAAACCTTCTTTAATTGAGAAATATACATCAGGACAGTTTGATCTCAGACAGGTAACAGACGACACTTTATTTCTCAGGTAAACCTGGTAACAAAACAACACATTTAAAACAAAAATACAGCAAAAAGAAGTTATTTTAATTTTAATTTGTTGACAACAAAGAACCTGAAATGAGAATTAGCAGGACTGAAAATAACCTTAAAATTTCAACTTCAAATTGGACAGCTATGCTTGAAAACCCCTTGCTCACTCGGTGTGCTGCAGTCTTAGGACTACTTTACAACTACAAACTGCAATATCTGATAAAACTCGCCTTTCCCAGAGTTCACAGCGCCATAGTCCAGGGCTCCATCCTTATTCACAGAAACACGTGCAAAGCCACGAAACTGATAAAGCACACCAAGATGAGACCGAAGAATAAAAGACAAGTTGCTTAAAATAAACACAAATGCGCACACACGCCATTAAAGTGTTTTAAACCTCACACCATGAAACACTAGAAGTAGTAAATTTTAAGATGCCTGAAGGTTTTCTAATGACTAGAGCGTGTTAAAGAGGAATTCCTTGGCAAAACGACAATAAATTATTTTCTTGTTAGGTTTTGCATTTGAAATTATGCTGGTTTTGCATCTAATGCTCATCATTTCACCAAAAACAACCTGAAGCGTTCTTACCACTTGTTGAAGATCTAGAAGGCTCTGTACTAGGTGGTGCATTACAAAATGTTTTACATTTCCATGAAAATACTGTTTGCGAAATATAGTCAGGCATTTTGATCTACAGCATAATCGTGATAATCAAAACAATAAAACTAGTAAAAACACAATGTATATGGATTTCCTACCAAGAGATGTCATTTTTTTTTATTTTAGCAATGGCACTGCAGACGCCTCAGGGTAAAAGCTGATATGGCATATTCTTATGAAAAGTAACTTCATTAGTGATGACTCCATAACCACCGCATAATGGTGTTGAGCCATGCTAAATGTAATGAAATCTCAGGACAGGAAAACAGGAAGTTCAAGAACATGTTTGGGTCAAATTTCACCTCAAAATCAAAGAAGAAGAAAAAATACTGTATTAAAAGTCTGTATTGTAAATCAAGATTTCTTTGCAATGTGCACACTTAAGCAAACTTCTCCACTAAATTCTCATTAATGAAATATAATAAATACTATTTTTACACAAATCTCAGTATCACAGTAATAAGAAATGAGTGAAAATCAGCATTGAGATTAATAGCTAATAAAACAAATGCATTAGAGTAATGAGAATTTAGGATGAAATGTGCAAACCTGTTATGGAAACATAAAAATATCAATGGTCATAAAGTTCAAAATAGGCTTGTGCAAATTTATATTTTATACTCTTATTTTATTTTTAAATGTTACATTTTTTTTTGCTGAATTTTTATTTTCTATTACAAGAATGCAAATGAAAGTGTAATGGCTTGACCAATTTACAGTATCCTAGGCATCATAAACAAATCTTTATTGTAGTTTTGCCTTTAATATCCATTAAAGAATACAGCCCTGGTACAGACTGAAAGAGACAAGCACTATTCTTACACTAAAACCATCCGTCCCTAGCCTTTAACCTTATCCAAGACCATATTTCAGTGATTTGAATGGTTTTCTTGTTTCATTTTTTGCATTCCAGAGATTGGTTAGAAATACCCAGCGGTTGTGGGAGTTGGGTAGGAGTTCTGTAGATGTGCTGCGGTCAGACCTTTGTAACAGTGCACTGACCGTCGGGGCACCCCGAGCGATCGCTGCTATGCGCAGGGCCACCACCAGGGGGCGGTCTGTTCAACTGATGCAGTCTGTGCCTACCCTGGGAGCCTTCTGTGTGCTCATCTTCACCTTCGTCCCCTGCCTGTTCATCTTCATCCTCGCTCGTACCAGACTCGGATTCGTACCTCGATTGGTCCGCAGCGGCCGAGTCGTCTGCGTCTTCCTCTTCTGGTTCTTGCTCAGCGGCGTTCATATTGAGATGGGAGAGAGCCTGTACAAGCTGAATATCACTGGAGGAAGCAGGGCTGGTCAGGTGACCTCCCAAGACAGTTGGCGGCCTTACGGGAGCAGAAGCAAAGATGCCTTGAGGACGTCCTCCGCTGACTCCAGTGTCCGCTCCATCTGCTGAACTCTCTCGCTCAGCTGTGGCGCCGTCAATGCTTGCGTTTAAATCAGCAATGGCAGGAGCTGTTCCCGCTGCAGGACTGGGGTTGGGATCTGGATCGAGTCTTAATCCGGCCACACCTTTCTTAGGGATGTCCACCACATCCCTCTTCATCCTACGCCTGCGGCCGTGTTCGTTCCTCCTGTACTGCACCATGTTCTCCAAGTCGGCCACATACAGGAAGCCAGCGATCAGCATCTCGGCGGTCTTCTTGCCCTTGTTGAAGGCATCCTCTAGCTCTCGGCTAGTCCGCTCATCGTACTGCCACCATCCGTTGCGCCCCTCGTAGTACCACGCGTGGCCACCAGTTCCTGTACCGCGTCCCCCTGTCGCCGAAGCCTTCAGCTCTTCGGGCGAGAGCAAAGTGGGACGCTCCAGGAAGTCCTCGGGCACCTCCCCTCTACAGAGGGCGCAGCGTTTGCTGTGCCAGGAAGCTCCTTTCACGCATAGAAAGCAGAAAATATGGCCACATGGCAGGCGTACAGGATGGACGCAGGATTGCAGGCAGATTGCACACTCCGGAATGGGCAGCGAAGGAGACGAAGAGGATGGACTTCCCTCCGTCACAGACTCCCCACTTACCTTCTTGCCAGTGGTCAGGGAGTCCATAGAAAGATTAACCTCGCCGCAGTTAGCCATCCTGTGAAGAGAAGAAAATACAATTATTTTAAAGGAAAAACAAGTTTGGAGAAATGTGCTGCCTACACAAGCTAACGTCAGCGGTGCATACGCAGATGTAACAACTGGGGCACTGTTTACCAAACTACATTGCTCAAATCGACAGAAGTCACGAGTAAACAGTGCTTGCTTCAGTTCTTTGTTCACTGTTGCTCTGTATGATTAATGCTCTTGCTTTCCCAGTCTCTCATCTCCACTTCAACAAGAAAGAGAGCTATTCATGTATTATCGGTCAACATAAAACCAAAGCCTTGTTCAACACATAAAATAAAAATTGCTGTTAATATCTGAAAGCAGATTCAAAGTGAGACCAGCAGCACAATGAATGAGAGGAAGAACTAGGTTGATCTCTTCATTTACACTTAAAATCTTTGTACCATCACATATCTATAAATCTGACTCCTACATAAATATCTGACTTGATAGGACAGCCTGTGCATACTCATAATACAAGCGGCCCAAATCAGACGCAGAAATTATCTAAATATATCATGACCCAAATCCTTTACATCCAAAATATTTACGGGACATTTTATGATGCAGGTACAGAATACAATAGAATATCACATTACTTTTATGTTATATTAGTTAAGGTTAAACACACTGAGACAAGATAATAAAGAACAATAATAACATATAAAATTTCTTTGCGAACATTTATAGGAATACCAGCCATAAAGAATCGGTTATTTTTGCTAACAAATGTTAAACTAAATTGTCTGACTGGTTGGAAACATCTAAATTTCAAGATTGGTATTAAAGATTAATATTTAACCATCAATAAAATTTTAAATGTATTTACAAAAAGAAATCATACCGACTGAAAAAAAAAGATAAATTAAATAATAAATAAATAAAACATTTTTGTTTTTGATAAATTATGCATTTACAAATATTTAAATAAATAGTAGCCATAAATAATGCTACATTTAACAAACATTACACTAAAGTTTTGTAAAGGTTTAAACCAACAACATAATTAAATAATTAAAACATTAAATAATAAAAATAATTAAAATGTAACATCAACGAAAGCAAAAAAAGGTCAGAAAGAAAGAAAGAAAATCAATTAAAAGTAAAATAAAACAATATATTACTAATAACGTTACATGTACATATTGAGACTAAATAAACTGGGTGACATTGAGCAGTTAAACTGATAAATGTGTTTTCATATTGAATTACAGGCCCAAATTCCTCAACAACTCAAGCAAGAATTACACAAATCTACCTTTTACACTTGTAAGTATCATATTAATAAATTATCTAATTACACACAATTAATGAAAGGGTTTTTGAGGCTTTGTATGTGTTGATGTTGAGATCAGATCATGACCGATCAGACTGAGGCCTGTAGACAGGACAACACCCCTCACCAAAACACAGCAAAAACAGCCTTATTTCACATTAAAACACAGTCACTAAACCCTTCCAAATGATCGAATTATAAACTACGAACAAGTGAAACGACATATTAACATCATCAGTTGGAATTCTTGAATAAATATTAATATGTTTGTTGATTTTGCTGCGTATTGCCCGAATGTCTTTCAGTTCACTCACCTGACAAAATAGCGGAAATTTCGCCTCTTTCTCTCAGCGACAATCAGATTTGGCTCATCTGCTAGTCACCGGATGATTGCTCATTGTTCGTTTATTGACTAAAATCGATCGGTAACGTTAGAATTCGCTCGACACAGATGAACACAACAATGTTTTCACGGCTCCTCAGAGATAATGAGACCGCTGAATGTGTTCATGCACATCCGCTCTGCGCAAAATTTGCGCAGAACGTTAAAACATTCCGACTCCGACACAATGAGATACTCCGGTCGTGTTTAGTGCTCAAGTTGACAAACATTATCTTAATATCAACGCGTTAGGGTTCATCTTACATCTTGTGACCTAACATGTAAGTTTTGTAAATATCGAGTATTTTCACATCATTATAGTGTTCGGGGGATAAGAAAAACAGTCGGCCTACTTTTTTTTTAATGAAAAAAAAAAAAAAAAAAAAAAAAAAAACTCTGGCTAACCATGGTTCATCAGCTCAAACAAGAGTCAGAAATCGCCCTATTTATGCATTTTATTCTTAACAATTGTCTAACAACACACTCTTAGTAGATTAATTATTATTATTTTCTAATCTTTGTACAGATCATTAATTAAGGCATATATATATATATATATATTTATATTTATATTTATATTTATATATATATATATATATATATATATATATATATATATATACTCACATTATTTAAGCATAAGTTCACTTCCAGAATGACAATTCTGTCATGATTTACTTACCCCAACTTGTTCCGAACCAACGAACATGTTGGGGTTTAAGTTTCTTTGAATGTTAAAAAATATTTAGGATCCGAAAAGGTGATGGGCACCATTGACTTCCATAGTAGAACAAATAATTTTTCATCACACGTTTTTCAGAATATCATCTTTTGTGTTCAACAGAAGAATGACACTCATAAATGTTTGGAACAAGTGGAAGGTGAGTAAATGACAATTTTCATTCTGGAAGTGAGCTTATCCTTTTAGCTCTATTAATGCTTTTATAAAAACAGATTATTAATTTTAATTGATATAAATAACGCATTTAGTTGTAAAAGGATAAGCTGTTCCTTTTGTAATAGCAACTGGTTTGACATATAATATAACATGATGCTAGACCATGCAGGGCTTCTCAACTCTGGCCCTCGTGGTCCAATTCCTGCAGTTTAGCTCCAACTTTGATCCAACTCACTAATTGTAACTTTCTAGTAATCCTGAAGACCTTGATTTGCTTGTTCGGATGTGTTTGATTAGGTTTGGAGCTAGAGTTGAGAGCCTGTATGGACCATATGCATACATTTTGGTTATGCTTTATTTTCAAGACAGTGTCACTAGAGGGCACAATTGTGTTAGAAATAAAGGACAGAAACAACTGCTTGTCCCTTGGGGATCAGCAGTAAATCTGTCTACATAACCAACTAATTCAAGTAGAAAAGGAATCTATTTTTATGTGTTGAATGTAGGTTAAGACCACATCAGATAGTAGTTTTCTATTACACTGCGATTGAAAACTTGACACCTGGCACCAGGGATCGGATAATTATGTTGGCATCTTTGCTGTTATGCCCATTAAACTGCATTAATCTCAATTATAAGAGGTAGTCCAGTAATAAACAGACATGCATATGCTAAAATATGCTATTCATGCTTCACACAAGGATATTTCTTAAGTAACAGCATGTTCAACTGACACAATGCTGGCGATCTGTAGCTTTCCTGTATTAGACGAAATTCTGTTGTTGCTGGATGTTCTTTATCATATCTGCGCTCAAGAGAATGCTGTTTTACAGCAGATGAAATAACTCTTCTCAGTTTCTTGGGGGGAAATGGTCTTGGTGTCGTGATGCAGAGATAATCATTTCATGTGTGCAATCGTGTGTAATGCACGGCATTGAATGAGAAAAATTCTTAAATTAGAACGGAAAAGAACGCTTTATTCCCTGTGGCTTTGTTACGCTGTGTTGTAGAGTTGGAGTCTTCAGTGTGTGTGTGTGTGTGTTTACGTGCGTGGGTGCCATATGCATGAAATCAATGAGTGCTCATTTTCCACAGCTGCTTGGTATGACGGTACACCAACCCTCTCAGTGTGAATGACAGAGATCTTTCACACGAGACCACACTTCTTCCTCAGGGGGGTTTCTTTCCCATGGTCCATCGGTCTCCATTACACCCCTCGGCTCGCCAAGCTTTCCTTTAATTTTCACTTTTTCATTTATTGGCACTTCTGAAGTGTTTCAGCTTGGGCTCCCCAGGCCCTCGAGGGTGATGGTAGTTTATGAACCATCATCTAAAGCACAGGAACTTGCTGGAACGTTTCCCTGGGGATCTCGTTCCTTTCCCTTCTAACATGGTTTCCTCACTACCTACGCCTTCACGAGGAAGAACCACACTGCTCGCGCGTCCTCCTTTTTCACGTTTTCCTTTGAGCCGTGGCTTATTGTCAGCAGTTTTTCAGTGCTCCTGTCACTGGCAGCCACCTGGAAAACAATAAGATACCATCAACGGCAGAGGAGAGGAGGCAGCTAAACTGGGATGTTGCAATGAACGCACACACAGACTCGCAGGTATGAAAGTAGTATGCCATGCATTCATCTTCTCCAGTTATTGGGGCTGCGTGTGAGGCAAATATTCACCCAGTCATTGTTATTCTATGTATACGGTAAAATTAGAAATAAACAGATTGGAGCTGGATGCCTGCTGAAATGACACTCGCAGGGAAATGAGCTGACAGCAGTGTATTGTGGGTCATGTGGTAACCCATTTACAAACCCAGGTCACAGTTTACATGGCACACATTCATCATTATGTATATATATAGGGTAGTACAAGTAGATTATTAGGCGACATACTGAAACCTTTTCAGCATAAAGTTCTTTGATATACTGTGCTGAAACTCCCATCCTCTGACAGGCTATATAATTTAAGGCAATTAAAAGCCAATTACACTTCATTTTTGGCTAAACAGAAAAATAGCAACATTAAGAATATGCAAGCAAAATATTAAACATTTATGGCACTATAAAAACACCAAATAGAACAAACATTCTCGTGTTTAAATTACTTGTGAGAATCGTTCAATGAGCATTATAGGTGGTTTACTTGTGGAACAATAATGATAATTAGGATGCGATTTTATGTTAAGGTGATACTGTATATAAAACAGCCTGTGTAAATCTGAGAATTCATGTTTTATAGAATTTAAACTTCAAGGCTATGAAACTTTAACAAAACAGAGCAGCATTAAGCTCAAGATTATGCTGGTGAAACATTAAACATTTATGGCTGCATTACATACACATATTTTCACGTTTTTTTTTTTTCCTCCTTCTTGTGCTTAAATTACTGTTAAATGATTCAGTGAACTTTACAGTCAGGTAATTTGTGGTACACTAATTATAATAAGAATGTGTGTTTACAAATCTAAGCATTTCATAGATTTGAAATATATATATACTAAAATAAAAAAAATAAAAAAATAAATGTAAGTGGTGCTTTACAAACCCTCATCGCTTTTTTGAGTGGTTGCCAGGGCATTGTTATGTGGTTACTAAGGTGTTTGGTGTCCACCCTTGTATATTATTCAAGTGTGGAATTGTTTTTATCATCCATCAGGTTAATGTTGTATGGGTGAAAGCAGCAATTATGTTATATGTATCCAGATGTTTAATATTTTGCTTTATATGCTTATTTTATTTTATATGCTTTATATTAAACAAATTAATCCTAAAGCCTTATGACCAATGAAATATTGTAGTTTGTTTCATTTTTCTACTGTTTAGTGAATTATTTTCATGTCATGTGTTACCGTGATGGTGGTTTGTTCTGTTTTTCTCATTCTTACCTCAGTTGCTGGAGGGTCAGAATCATTTTAAGCTGTTATCAGGACATTTTACTGTAACCAACAGAATAATAGCTAAAATATTTTATATAACCTATATCACCATTGTATAATGTTATTATAATATTTCAGGAAATATCCAATCCTGGTTTTGTCAAAAAAAAAAAAAAAAAAAAATTAACAATCGAGGTTCATCCCTCCAGGAAGCCGATCTCCAAGTCGCGTACATTCAAAGTTATTAGAAGTATTCCATGGTCTCTCTGAATACTGGATTCTGATTGGCTGGCAGGTACCATATTTTTCGGACTATAAGTCGCACCTGAGTATTAGTCGCATCAGTCCAAAAATACGTCATGATGAGGAAAAAAACACATATAAGTCTCACTGGACTATAAGTCGCATTTATTTAGAACCAAGAACCAAGAGAAAACATTACCGTCTCCATCCGCGAGAGGGCGCTCTGTGCTGCTCAGTGTAGACTACAGGAGCAATGAGCAGCAAAGAGCGCCCTCTCGCGGCTGTAGACGGTGATGTTTTCTCGGTTCATTTCTCTTGGTTCATGTCAAATTATTTTGACAAAAAGTGCGACTTATAGTCCGGAAAATACGGTATGTAGTTTAATCACCGTTCAATATTAAAGCACTACTTTAACTGACACACACAAGCGCACACTCGCACAGAGAGAGAGATCGGAGATCCTGCTGCGCACACAGAAACGTTCAGGAGTAGGCCAGCATAAACTTGTCAATGCTGCCCCACGACTTTTATTTATAAAATGGCTTAGATACTGGAGCACTACATTACATTCCTCAGCAAGGAGGAGGTAAAATCTCTGTTTAAGTAGTCTAACTAAACTCACAAATTGTTTGTAGAGAGAGACACGCACAGTAATTCACACACACATACAACTTTGGAAAGACAAGGTTTTTTCGTGTTTTTTTTTTTTTTTTTGCCATGTTCAAAGGCCAATTGAAAATATTGGTACAATAAATAATGTGCACAAAATCAGTATTTTGTTGAGGCAGTATTTGTGGCAGTTGATAAATCATGTTGCAAGATTTGTCGAAAAGGTGTGCGTTTTTGCGCCAATGCATTATTAAATGATCAGTGTGTCATGCAGTATTCCCATATAAACTTTAACAGACAATTAAAAAAATATTGGTATAGTAAATTTGCCAATTCACCAAATCAATACATCCTTTATTAAACCGCTTTGTTGAGTTGAAACAATTAAATCACTTCTAACAGCACTTAATGGGAACCACATCATTCACATAGAGGGCAGAGCGCCACATTATTTAAAGAGGAAGTTCATGCGTTAATGAGTAGCCTAGCAAAGGATTAAGTAGCTGCATTGATTACTTTTATGCCACTGACCTGGCTTTTATATGTAGTTTGGAGTAACAAAGAGTTGTATAGTGTTGACTGAAATAATAATGCAATAACTGACTCTTTAAATCAATGTTTCAAGCAACAACAACAAAACAAATGAACAAAAAACTGATAAATACAAAAAGTAACCACTGATCATATCTAAACATGTATCCAGATCCAAATGTAATAAAATGAATTTGTGTGATTTATGTGCAAAGTCTTAGTTACTGGGGATTTTTACATAGGGCTATACAGGCATCTTGTGGCAACACAATGGTATTACAAATGCAATCAGTAATTTACAATAATGCATTCAGATTTGTGGAACTCACAATGAGCTGAATCTCCACAAATTACTGTTGTTACTATGACAGCCAATTTGAATGTGACAAGAAACTTGTGTCTGAAAAGAATAATTATATATATTATCTGGGGGAGAGCCCAGTGTTGTAGTCGAGACCAGCTCATTCGAGTCCGAGTCCAGATCGAGTCCAGAGAGTGTCGAGTCCGAGTCAAGACCGAGTTCAGAAAGGGTCGAGTCCGAGTCAAGACCGAGTTCAGAAAGGGTCGAGTCTGAGTCAAGACCGAGTTCAGAAAGGGTCGAGTCCGAGTCAAGACCGAGTTCAGAAAGGGTCGAGTCTGAGTCAAGACGGAGACCAGAGATATTGGGTCTTTGACAAGACCTAAAGAAATCTTCAAGAGTATGTAAAATGTTTGGTGGAAACAATAAAGGGTAAAAGGGCCACATAGTATGTGGTGTAAAGATAATTTTATTAGTATTATGAATTGTAACTTGTCAATATTAAGTGCTCATTTTCACATAACATCGTTGTACCACTATACACATCCATATAACCTTTCTAGTACAAGTAACATTACTGTACCTCTATACCTGTAAATGTTCAACTGTAACAGCTTTTACATAACTTTTAACATTGAAGCTTAACTAATGACTGCTAATATCCTTACAATGTCTTGGATTATGTGCCCTTTAGATGTTGTGAAGATTACAGATGGGCATAATTACTTTTCAAAAAAATAAGTGAGGAGACCATCCAGCTACCCAACCAAGCACGATGTGGTCTCATGATCAATCCACAAAGACTAAAAACACTCTCTACTGGTGCAGAGGAAGCGGGGACTGACAACAGTCACCATTTCATCACTTTCTGTAACAGCAACGGATAATCTAATGCTAATTTCCCTGGATGGTGCGTTTTAATGCAGGGTAAAATACACACTAGTCCAAGTTTTTTTTTAGTTACGGAGGGCATACACACAAGAGCCGACTGACTGTCCAGGAAAATTTCATGCAAAAGTGTGTATGTGCCAGGGGAAGAAAGCTGGATGAAATGCCATATAAGTTCAATGCATTCTGTCAGACATGTTTTTGGGGGGAGATGATTAGTGTTGAGACAGTCTGTCTGTGTCTGTATTCATTATATAAGTTTATTAAACGATATTAGTTTTTTTTTTTTCTGTGACCATTTTGTCCTACTTTGTAAAAATAACACAGTTGAGAGAAATAATGTAGCAATGTGGCTTCCTGGAAAGCGGGATCACTACAGGCGGATGGCAGGAGGGTAACTTAAGGCCGGTGACACACTGGCTGCGTGGCGTCTCTACTGCGTGACAGAAGCGTGGTGGCTGCTTCGCGTTTTCTGTGTCTTTACACACCAGAAGAGTGCCTGCACGCGGCGCTTGGCGCGCTGCTGCGGCTGTAGGTGACATAGAGGGAGGCCGCCGACAGACCAGGCTCTTGTCTTCATGACAACAATATCAACTTTATTTTTTATTTATTTTTTTTATTTTTATTTTTTACACACCTACTGATAGGACAACGTCAACAGTATTGACGGCACAATAGAGTATGTTTGACAGGTGCAATATTTGAAAATCGTTCATTATTAATTTATTTTTTTAATTACATTTATATCTGAATTTATGCCAACCTATAGACTTTCAAATATCAAAATGTCATGAATTAATATGTATTTGTGTACAAAATGACATATAAACATATTTTCCTAGTATATTTTGCCTGGAAACGCTTCCAACATGCACGCGTGTCGCGTGAAAAATAGGCGTCGGTTCTATTTCTAGCATGCACGGGTTTTCCGCGCGTCTCACGCAGGCAGTCTGCAAGATCTAACCTGTTAACATGGGAGCCGAATTAAAAACAGACACGCCACGCAGCTGAGATGCTTGCGCCACACATCCAGTGTGTCGCTGGCCTAACGTCTCACGTCAAAAGAAAATCACCAGTCATTGGATGTCTCAAACATACATCAATTTAAATAAACATTAACATACAGTAATAATCATGAAATATTTTGATTGGGACTCGAGTGGACTCGGGCATAAGTCCGATTCCTAATATGTTCGAGTCCGAGTCAATACCGAGTCAAAATGCACACGAGTCCATGACAAGACCGAGACCATTAAAATACGGTCTCGAGACCGAGTCCAAGACCGAGTCCGAGTCTCGAGTACTCAACACTGGGAGAGCCAATAGGGATTCAAATTGGCTAGAAACGGCTCTGGCTCAACCCCACACATACTGTAACGTTACATGCGCAACCGATGCAACGATTATGGCGGAATCTGCTGTATTATTATCTGCTGTACCAATGTTACTCACCTATCGAGAAGCAACAAAGTAACATTGGCTTCCGATCGCAGGCCTTCACGCTCCTTGAGTTCTTACCAGCACTGGAGAGTGGAATCTCTATCTTTCTGTTGTAGTTTGGCTCAGCTAATGTGCATCCGGTGCACTGAGCGCTCTCTCCTCCAAGTCATGAGTAGACACGTCCCTTACTGCTGATTGGCTACACGTTCGTTTTGGTATTTGGCCTCACTCAGTTTTCTAAAGCGTTTTTAGAAAAATGCATGCCCCACCTTGATTGATTATCCCTTATTTAGAATATGTCAGAAGCTTGAATAGCTAATTGGCGCCATCTAAGGGTTATTCTCTGACTAGTAAATGGCCTTGAAAGTATTAGGCTAATTGTATGAAAATTAAACATCCCTGGCTTGAAAACAAGCAAACAAACAAATCAATCGCAAAGATACACACGGAGAGATGGATAACAATATATATATATATATATATATATATATATATATATATATATATATATATATATATATATATATATAATGTAGACAAATTTAGTTGGAATAAGTTATTTTATACACAGTAATTTATTTGGCAAGTAGCCGTGTAATAAACGGAATAATTTATTGTCAGGCGGCCAATATAGCAAACTTATTTATTTAGCGATTATGAACGATTGAATGTAGGCCTATAGCCACGTAGCCTACGCTTAATGCATTTTAAATACAGTCAACAATACCCCTCACATAATGTTTCCGACATCCCTGCTATTCTTTTATTTTATATTTAAGTACCGGGTTCCTGAAATGCTTTTATTCTCTTATGAATTTAAGAGAGAGAGGGAGCGAGAGAGAGCGAGAGAAAGCTTAATTTTATTTGAAGTGTGCGCGCGCAACTCTCGACGCTGAATAGTGGTGATGAGAGAGAGAGAGCGAGAGCGCGCGCTGGGGACAGTACGCTCTCCTCAATGTGCATGTGTGTCTGTTTCCCAGACCTCCACCAACACAAGACACAGGACTCTCCACCTGTCATTTCAAATCAGCCTACCGTAGGTAAGATATTGTGTTTTTTTATTTTTATTATTATTATTTTTTTTTTGTAAGAGGCAGGTTGCATGTAGAACAACCGGCTATTTATCATCAGCATAATCAAACTTATTAAAGCAACAACATACGCTGAATGTATGGATAACTACAGGCACTTGTGGTGCGTCCATAAACATGTGTAGTGGGAAAAAGGCAGATGTTCCCTGATGTGTGCAGGTTGGACGCGTTTCGTTTGGATGCATTTGGGACATAAGATACATCTTTTGCTTTCGCTTCGGCTGAATCTGTGACAGATGGAGCCGCGCCGCGCGCACTGGTGACCGGTTACCGGAGCTCATTTACTAATTAGTCGCTCCATTCGTATTCAGTGTCTTCGGGTCACTTTTTACAGATTGAGTCCTGTTAGAATGACCTTAGGTATACTGTCTTGATCAAAGACACATGGTTGATTCAGGGAGCGGTTCAGGAACAATAGTTAATCAAGCCTTATGGGGTTTGAATGCACAACCTCACTCTGATTGTCTCCGTTATTGTGGAGAACATCTGTGTGTGCGTGCATGTTACTCTGTAGGACACAGCGGGGCAAGTTGTCACACCTTTGATTCTCTCATATAAAGTCTAGATAGATAGATATTGAACTTAAAAAAGAACAAGAGCTTATTTAAAAGTTAATGTCTGAAAATATCCCCATAGACACCGTAAAACTTACTTGTTAGGGCTTTTAGAAAGATTCATAAATTGACCACGTCATGTATAAAATCCAAAATGTAGATTAGGATGCGGTAATTATAAACTGTTTCAAGGAAGAACAGCTGAAGAATATGGGAGGTCATCAGAAGTGTAGTGCTCTGTTCAAAAACCTAGCGAGCTGCATACGTGGGCCACATTATAAGAAGGTTCCAGACATGAAGTCTGTTCCAAAAAAAATTCCTTCTTTGAGCAGTTTTTAAGCCAGCATTGCATGTCTCCTTTGGCAATCCCTTAAATGCATTGGGGGTTAAAAACACAGATGGAAGTACTAGTGAATATTGTTTTACATTTATACATGTATAGATGGATATATATACATATATATATATATGTAAATGTTAGCATTGTAAATATAGTTGAATTTAATTTACTCTCAACTGAAGCTGAATTTCATTTATTAATTTCAGTACTGAGAGGTTTTGTTAAAAATGTTTTGATCTAATTTATATCTCACCTATTTAGAGTGTTCCAAAACAGACACTAATGAGGTTCCATTTTATTTAGGATGCAGCAGACAGCAAGGTAACGTATTAGGTTGTAAAAAAAGAGCCTTCTTGTAAATCCTAAAATGTGGCAGTACCCTAGTAAAGTTAGGGATGCATGATTAAAAATAAATAAATAAACAAATAAATAGAATGTTTTTTTTTAAAAAAAAAAAAAGAAAAATCTGTAAATTGTGATTGCGATTTAAAATGTGATAAAAATTAAAAAAAAAAAAAAATTAAGAGTAATTATTATTATTATTATTATTATTATTATTATTATATACAATTATAAAACTTAAAATACAAATAATATAAAATATAAAAATGTTAATCATAATTATTATGAAATAATTCATAATAATAATAAATAATAATACTTATTATATAAAATGCAAAAAATATAGAATTACAAAATAAAAATAAAAACAAAATATACATTTTCTAATATTTTACTAAAAAAATTGTATTTATGAAAAATATAATAATAATAATTGTATTTTACATTACAACTATAAAAGTATGATTTTAATATTTATCTCTTCTTTAATTTCTCAATAAAGTATTTACCAAAGGGTTACTATATTCATTTACCATGTTGTTTTATGAGCGTACTTTGTTAGTGATAGTCATGTGTGAGAAAATCTGAAATGGCTTCCAGTACTTGTTGCAATAAAATAATGAGCTTTCTGACAGCTCAAACCTGGGAAACTGGCATTCATAGGGAAGTGTTTTGGCTTCTCGTTGATTTCTGGTCTTTAGTTTGTCTCTCTTAATGGATTCCATGCATCAGTCTGAGCATTAAAGCAAGATTACTACAACAACTCACTGTCATTACACTCTTGCCCAGTCAGGGTGTGAAAGTGTGTGCGTGTGCTCCAGCTTGTTCATTAAAAAACAAATTTGTTCAACAAATGTTCTGCATTATTATCAGTCCCAGTCTGCCTGTTAAGGGTGGAATGTGCCATTCAGCTCTGTTTGCAAAGCAGAAGCTCAGATCTGCATGAGATACTGAAGTGAGTTTGGTTTCCCTGAATCTCTCACATGCAATATGTGTGTGTGTCCCATTAATCTGACAAGCTTGCGGGTTATTTTTACTGGCGGCTGTGTTTGAGTCCAGTGAAGTGAGACTGGAACAGCGATTTACCATTTGAGATTCAGTGACCATTCATCATTACCCAACTGAGCCTGCGTGATCACAAATATTCATAAACCTCTCACACTTGCACTCTAACTATCATTTGGCTTCATCCATTACTTAATTTTTTTTTATTTTTAATTTAATAATATATTATATTATCATCCATTTTTATGAACTATGTTTTAATATATTTCATTTATTTATTTATTTTTGTATTTTTATTTCTAACTATTGATGCATTCATTTTTAAATCACAGAAAATATCTTAGTTTAATTTTGCTTCAAAACAAGAATATAATTTACTATTTCTAGATCTTTTTTTCCTGCAATTGTTTAAACAGGTTTATAATTTTAGACTGTCACACACCTGGACTCATTTAGCTTGTTTTTGCCCGTGACCCAGTTTCTGTCTTCCGTGTTTAGTTTGATTAGTTCCCAGGTGTCTATTATCTTCCTCATGTGTTCCATGTCCCTGTTAATTTAATGATTCCATCCACCTGTGTTTCCCCAATTATCTGTTGTACATAAGCCTTGTCCCTTCAGTTCTGTTTTGTCGGGTCTTCTCACTAGCTACTCACTTGTCCTCACTTGTGACCACTTGCTACTTACGTGTGTCTACCTCTGTGCTCCATGTTGGATATCCCCTGTGTTGGATATATTAAAAACCTTATTCCGTTTATCCTCGACTCCGTATTCCTTCAGGCAGCGTAAAACCGTGACAGAAGACCCGACCATCAAAAGAGAAAGTAGAAAACTGCGTCTTTCCCTCCGTTTTGCTTTTGTTTTTTCTCAGTCTTTTTGTTTTGTAGTGTTTCTATGGATCCCCTCTATCGTCCCGAATTCCTCATCCTTCTGCTGAAGCAGGAAGGACGTTCTCTCGAGGACCATACCAGACAGTTTGTTCTATTAGCTAATGCCACCAGCTACCCGGACAACGCGCTCTGCACCTTCTACAACACCAGCCTGAACTCCAAATGCAGAGCGTTGTCGTCCGAAGATGGTCCTCGGGAGGATTTCGCCGCATACGTGGAGTGGACTCTGGCGAGAAATGGTTCATCTCTCACCATCTGCCCCATAGAGGACCTCGCCAGCCCCACTCCCGACCCAGAGACCAGCCAGCCACCATCACGCCGCACGGAGCCAGAGCCCACCGCAGCCGCAGAGCCCGAGCCATCCACTGACAGGGAGCCGGAACTCGAGAGCGCGACTGACCAGGTGTGTGAGCCGGCAACACCGTGCATCGTGGGAGTCCTCGTGGAGATCGAGGGCGTGGAGGAAAGCCCTGCCCACACTCCTGCGACTGAGGGTGAGGTATATGCAGTCTCTGAAGGTCATATGGAGCAAGCTCTGGATCTGATGGACTGGTCTATGGAGGTAATCCCTAATTTTCCTGTTTCCCCGCTGGTTCCGTCCAGCCCTGATTCCCCTGTATACCCTCTCAGTCTCCCACTCCTACCTCCTCCAGTCATTTCCTCTGCTCCATTTCCGCTGGTTCCGCCCAGCCCTGAGTTTTCTGTTTCTCCGCTGGTTCCGCCCAGCCCTGAGTTTTCTGTTTCTCCGCTGGTTCCGCCCAGCCCTGAGTTTTCTGTTTCTCCGCTGGTTCCGCCCAGCCCTGAGTTTTCTGTTTCTCCGCTGGTTCCGCCCAGCTCTGAATCTTCTGTTTCTCCGCTGGTTCCGCCCAGCTCTGAATCTTCTGTTTCTCCGCTGGTTCCGCCCAGCCCTGAGTTTTCTGTTTCTCCGCTGGTTCCGCCCAGCTCTGAATCTTCTGTGTCTCCGCTGGTTCCGCCCAGCTCTGAATCTTCTGTGTCTCCGCTGGTTCCGCCCAGCTCTGAATTTTCTGTGTCTCCGCTGGTTCCGCCCAGCCATGATTTTTCTGTTTCACCACTGGTTCCGCCCAGCCCTGAATCTTCTGTGTCTCCTGTATTCCCTCCCAGCCTCCCTCTCCCGCCTCCTCCCAAACCTGCTGGTCCCTCTACTACCTCTTTCGCTGGTTCCGTCCAGTCCTGATCCTCCTGTCCTTCCTCCCATCCTTCTCCTCTCTCCTCCTCCTAGACCAGCCAGTTCCTCGCCATCCCTGCTGGTGCCAGTCATTCCCGCAGCTCACCCTCAGTCCGCGCCATCGGGGCGCGGTGGTTCGCCGCTGGACTGCCAGTCTCCAGCTCCGCCTTGGCGTGTTAAGGCCCTGTCTCCGCCTCCAGCCTCCGAGCCCTGGACTCCTCCTCGGTCCTTCGACCCAGCGGCTCCGCCTTGGCTCTTAGCTCCCTCGTCTCCACCGTGGCCTGTCATCCCACCTGCTCCACCGGGCTCCCTCGTCCCTCCGGCTCCACCTTGGTCAGTCGTCGACCATCCGCCGCCTCGGGACTCCACTCCTCTGGTTCCACCTCGTCACTCCATCCCTCCGGCTCTGTCAGGCTCCTCCGGTTCCACCTCCATCCTCGGTCGCTCCGGCTCCACAGCGGTCTGACAGGACCCTGCCTCCGCCTTGGTCGCCTGAGCCTTCTGCTCCACCTAGGCCCTCCGGAACCTCGACGTCCCCCTGGCTCTGCGGCTGTGCTGCTCCATCTTGGGCTCCTCACCCATCGGTGCAGTCTCCGCCTGTCGGCCCCCTGGTGTCGTCGACCCTTCCTTCACCATGGCTCCTCCCGCCGTCGACTCCACCTGGGATCTCCGTCCTGGCTGGTCTCTGGTGGACCATCTGGCTCCTCCTGCTCCTGTCTCCTCCCTGGCTCCTTCCTCCGTCGTCTCCTCCCTGGCTCCTCCTTCTGTGGTCCCTGTCTGCTGGCCCCCTCCTGGGAGTCCGTCCTCCACCGGAACCTCCTCCCAGGTTCCCACCCATGCCTCCCTCTGTTGTTTCTACGGTGCGAGGACGCACCTACCGGGAAGGGGGAGTACTGTCACACACCTGGACTCATTTAGCTTGTTTTTGCCCGTGACCCAGTTTCTGTCTTCCGTGTTTAGTTTGATTAGTTCCCAGGTGTCTATTATCTTCCTCATGTGTTCCATGTCCCTGTTAATTTAATGATTCCATCCACCTGTGTTTCCCCAATTATCTGTTGTACATAAGCCTTGTCCCTTCAGTTCTGTTTTGTCGGGTCTTCTCACTAGCTACTCACTTGTCCTCACTTGTGACCACTTGCTACTTACGTGTGTCTACCTCTGTGCTCCATGTTGGATATCCCCTGTGTTGGATATATTAAAAACCTTATTCCGTTTATCCTCGACTCCGTATTCCTTCAGGCAGCGTAAAACCGTGACATAGACAGAATTTATAATTCAATTTTTTTATATTATTGGATAAATTGTATAATTAATGCATATATTCTTCAAAACAAGAATATAATCTTTTTTTATTATTCAACAGGCTTTATCATTTAGACGGGAAATCAGCCAACAACTTGCTTATTAATAGGATGAGAGATTTTTTTATTCTTCAAAATTATGTATTTTTTAACATTATGCAGTTTCTGAAGTTCTTATTTTCTTATAATAAAGTTTATTTTTAACCATCACCCCAAACAGTAGTAACCCCTTAAAAAAAGGTTTTCTTATGGCATATTAAATCGGATGTAAAATACTTTTTTTTTTATAGAAGGTCTTATGCACTGGAGGAGCTGTGTGTATTCCAAATAACATTATCTACTTTCCATAACAATACTGAGTTTGTTTTTGATAATTTGGTCTACAGACAGGATGGTATCCATACTGACTCTCAGAGAAAAGTGGTGTTTTGCATTTACAAGGCAAACCTCTCACTTTCGCCGTTGAAAGTTTCAAATCATGCATTAAACATCAGAGACATTTTTAAGCAACCTCAAACAGAGGCTAGGTTCGGTGCTATGTGAAACATTAAAACTTTCACATATTAAAGAGCAGTTCTCTGCTGTGGTGTTCTGAGTTGTTTTTATTTTATTTACATGTTGCTATGTAGTCGCTGGGTGTTCTGGATGGTTGCTAGGTGATTGCTTGCTGGTCGAAGTCAAAAGAACCAATCCTTAGGTCTCTTATATATATCTGTGTGTGTGTATGCCAACATATTTTTTTTTTTCTTTGCAAAAAAGTCCTCAGCTCTATCAAGAACGAGATTAAATTCACCTACTCACCCTCAGGCTTATCCAAGATGTAGATGAGTTTGTTTCTTCATCAGAACAGATTTGGAGAAATGTAACATTACATCACTTGCTCATCAATGGATCCTATTCAGTGAAAAGCTGCATGTTTGTAAGAAACAAATCTGTCATTAATAAACTTCCGGTTATTGCTTCTGACTAAAATAGCCCTCTATTCATAGTATTGCATTCTCAAGTGAATATCTGAATCAGGAGATAAAAATGCATGGGCCAAGCACCGTTTATTAGCGTAAACCGTCCAAAATATTTCTAAACAAATATGTTGGTGGGTTTTGATGTGAGAGGACAACAGGGGATGGACTTTTCAAATTGAGGAAGCATTATTTTGGATTATGGACTAGTATTTTGGCCATAAGCAATGTTTTGAATTATATAGATGCCTTAATGACAAATCTTTTTCTTACAAACATGCAGCTTTTCACTTCATGAGATGTTAACTAATGAAATAGAGTGGTGTGGAGTGGATTATTGTGATGTTTTTATCAGCTGTTTGCACTCTCATTCTGACGACACCCATTCACTGCAGAGGATCCATTGGTGAGCAAGTAATGTAATGCTTAATCCATGCAAATCTGTTGCGATGAAGATACAAACTTTCATCTTGGATGGCCTGAGGGTGAGTATATTTTCAGCAAATTGTCTTTTTTGGGTGCCCTATTGCTTTAATGCATTGCATTGTAGGATACATTATTCTGCAAGTGGATTCTGGTTGTATAATGCACATTTTGGCAAATGTTGTAGGTCATCCAGGAATCCAGTACATTTAGGCTGTTTGCATGCTGCAAAATTATATACTGCAGGAATAGTACGAGTAACATGGTGCTCTTCCAAATATAGCCAGAGCCAAAGTGAGTTTAATGGGTTGGGAAAGGGGTTCAGGCCTCAGCAAAACTGAAGTGTATCAGACGGGGCATGCAATGAGTTGAGAAGGAAGGATGCATTTGGAGAGGAAAGTTTGCTGTTAATATTGATGAGCAAGTGTTAATGTGATCCTAAAAGCAGCTCTAGCAGAGATGACATTATCCCCCCTTTTTTTACCTTTGAGAAGGGCTGTGAAAATGGGTCGAGAAAGGGGAAAAGAAGAGAAAACAGAGATTGAGCCATAGAGTAAGTCAAAGTTTTATGATCAGAAGCTCAGAACACTTACTGTGCTCCCCTATGACACAGAGCAGTGGTGAATTATAGAATAAATGAAAATGTGTCTTTTTTCATCACTTTGGTAAACACTATATTTTTTTATCAATAAAAGGCAGCTGTACTTGCTTTTTCCATTTTAATAAATGAGGCTTAGTGAGCTATTGAGCAGGTTATAATCGTGTTGTGGTGTAGAGACCTGGAAAAGTGTAGGATACTAAAAAGGATTTGTAAAAGTGCTGTGTGTGTATATTTTGTATATATATTGTGACATCTACACAGTGAAGGTTTTATTTTAGAAAGTAGAGGCAAACATGGCTTAAGCAATGCACACCTTTTTATATATTTATCCTGTTTATTTATGTATTTGTATATGGCACTATTATCATATTAAAATAACTGAAATCTGTAATATCTAGTGGCTTGTGTCAGTATAGTGAATAAAATTTGTGTTTTGTAGTTAGTCGTAGTTGTCATTTAAATGTTGCTTGATATTGCATCACATGCTCATCACATGCTGGATCCGCTGCATTGAATGGGTGCCGTCAGAATGAGAATCTAAAAGCTGTTCAGAACATCACATTAATCCATAAACAAGCCACACCCCTCCAGTACATCAATTAATGTCTTGTGAAGTGAAAAGCTGTGTGTTTGTAAGAAACGGATCCATCTTTATGACGTTTTAACATCAAACTGTAGCTTCCGGCTAAAAAATAAGTCCTCTATCCATAATATTGCTTTCATTTCCAGTGAAAAAAATGTCTCCCGTAAATCAGGAGAGAAAAAATCATGGATAAACTGCCATTTAAAAGTCAAAACAGTTCTTTACAAAAGTGTAGGTGGATTTTGAAGTGAGAAGACAACTGGACTATTTTAACTGGAGGGAGCATAAAATAACTTGATGGAATATTATTATTATTTTTTTTTCATTTAGAAACTTTCTTAGCTGTTCACTTCACAAGAGGATGGACATTGATGGACTGGAGTGATGTGGATGACTAGTAGATTATTGTGTCATTTTTATCAGCTGTTTGGACTCTCATTCTGACGGCACCCATTCACTGCAGATGGCACGTAGTTGCAGATTAATGAGTTAGCTGACATGTAGTTGCAAAGTTATTTATAGTTAGTATGATGTCAGAATTGGGCTATCAAAATACAGTGTAACCACTGATTTTTATCACTGATTTTTTTTTTTTTGCAAGCTGTAGTGTCAACATCGACCAGCATGGACTGACAGGGCCCTGATCTGCCAAACTCTGAACTTTTGGGTCCCACTGAATGGATCCCAATAAAATCTTCCTGTCTGCCATTGTTCAGCCAAAACAAATGATTCCATCCCACCATTTGCTGATTCAGAAGTCGGGATGATCAAACTATGCATAGGATAGTATTTTAGGAACTATTTTAACATATATATTATATAAGTTGCAGTAAATAGATCTTCATGAAGGTCTTGAGCACCATGGAAGCTGTGCATATCCTATGTAAAAAGAGCTGCAATATCTGCTCGGCATAATAATGCTGAGTTTGTTTTTGATCAGCCGAGCTGGTAACTCTACTGACAGTCAGCACATTGGTAACGCAGAGTTGATCTGTAGAGGTAATACTAAATTATTAAGTGTTTTAATAAAACTTAATGCAAATTATTTACTTCACATAAAATGTGTTAACCAATGTAAAAACAAATCTCTCACTTTCTCGGTTTAGATGAAACGGTATATTCGGAATGCAGTGCAAGCATACTGATTAAAACTCTAACGTTGAAAACTTTGGTACGTTGATAAGAATTTTATAATATTTTCTAAATATATTTCTTATGATCCCCAAATGTGCCTTTACTTGTTAGACAATAGAGTAAAACAGTAATATTGTGAAGTATTATTACAGTTTAAAATAGCCTAACTGTTTTCTGTCTGAATGTATTTTAAAATCTAATTTATTAGTTTCAGCATTACTCCAGTCTTCAGTGATCCTTTAGAATCATTCTTATGTGTTGATTTGCTGCTCAAATGTTTTTCTATTATTATTACCAGTGCTGAAAATAGTTGTGCTGCTTCATATTTCTGTGGAAGCTGATGCAGTTTTTTCAGGATTCTTTGATAGATAGAACAAGCTAAATAGAACAACATTTGTTTGTGATACAAATATTTTGTAACATTATATTGTATATGTCTTTACTGTCACTTTTGATCAGCTTAATCAGTTCTTGCTGAATATAATTATTTAAAAAATAATCTTACTGACTAGAATTTTTGAATGGCAGTATTCTGAATATTTTCTAGTTTTCTATTATTATATATATATATATATATATATATATATATATATATATATATATATATATATAATAAAATATTTTTTTTATTATTATTTTTTTATTATTATTATTTTTAAGAGTGTTATTTTGGAAGTACAATAAGCTGGATGGATGAAGGAGATAGGATGGAGGATTGAGGAAGAGAAATGCCTGGTAATTATAGTTCTTAAGTCTCGTTATGTTGGTGACAGGCTCCATCATGCCTTGGGGCTGAAAAGATCAATGGCTGGGACCTGACTCTAATGCTAACGAACTTCAGATCATTAAATGTATGGGTGCAGAACACAGGAATTAATTATACCGTTTATAGTTTCAATTTATCAGCTCAAGGAGATAGTTCGCACTCCTCAAGATGCAAGGCCTGGGGGGGTCCTAAGTCAGTATAGATCCAATTTGGACCCACATGAAGGACCGTATTGAATTCTCAGCTCAGCAAGGCAACACTTCTTACATTTAATGTGGATTCTGTGATTTGGCCACTCGGAGTGAACGGTGGGAAATGTGATTCAAAATCAGGTGTCATGTTAATCATAAAATGCTACCTCATATAAAGAATTCGCTGTCCTTATGACTGGTGCAGCATACATGAATACAAAACAACCTCTAACAGTCAGAAACAATATTATCAGCTCAGAGAGACTGACACAATTCCCTGTTGCACAGCAAGCGTGAACTGGAAACACGATGACAAGGAAAAACAGAGTTTGTCACAAGCTTTATTCGTTTGTTCTCTGTCACTTATGTCAAAGGCTGTTGATTAATTCCTCTTATTCACACAAGTGAAAAATACTGTAGAGACAGTAAAACTGGCTAGTAATACTGTACATGCTTTTGTTGTAGTAAAGCTGAGATTTTGATAGATATTTAAGATGTGGTAAAGATCAACTATGGTAAAAATGTGATGCAATCAAGCTTGAACGCAGTAAAATAGTAAAGCCAAAATATGCAAAAAAATAAAAATTACAGAAGTCTTAGAAAAGGGGAAATATAGTAAAATACTTCAGTTGTTTTTGTTAATATTTTAGATATATTAAAATGCCGTAAAAAGCATTCGTGATTAAATAAAGACAGAAAATGGTAAAATACTTGATGCAGTAAAACTTTTATATAGTAAAATCCTTAATATGTGAATATGTGGTAAAATACTTAAAATATAGAAAAGCTTAAATAGTGTAAAATGCTTGAAAAAGTAATGGATTGATGTAGTGAATTGGAAATGGTAAAATAGATGTGGTAAGTCTGGAATATAGTGAAAGACTTGAGATGTAGTAAAGCAGGAATACAGTAAAATATCTAAGACATAGTAAATCCAAAATCTAATAAATTACTTAAGATGTAGTAGATCTGGAATAGGGTAAAATACTTGAATTGTAATAAAGCTGAAATATAATACTTGAGATGTGGTAAAGCTTATATGGTAAAATACTTAGTATGTGGTAACTTGAATATGGTAAAATATTCAGATGTGGTAAAGCTGGAATATGTTAAAATACTTTATATGTTGTAAAGCTTGAATATGATGTGGAATACTGTAAAATACATCAAATGAAATAAAGCCAAATGTAGTCAAATACTGCACGTGAGATGCGGTAAAGCTGTAAATTGGTCAAATACTTGAGAAGGTGGAATATGGTGAAATACTGAAAGGATAAAAAAAAGCTGACAATTGGTAAAATGCTTGAGATGTAATGGGGAACATGAATGGAAATATCTTGACATATATTAAAGCTGAAATATGGTGAAGTACTTGCTGTGTTAAGAGCTGAATTGGTGTAAAATGCTTCATTGAGTAGAACTGGAATATGATAAAATGCTTCAGATATAATGAAGCTAAAATGTCAGAGGCCTGATCTGAACCCTTATTTCTCAGCATTAAACTGGACTCAGAGTGACGGGAAAAAAATCACCCAGGTCAGTGTGTTCTGATCTTTATTCTCTTGTTTACTGTCATACACATCAAAGGCTGCTTAATCAGATTGGATTGGATTCAATCGCATAAGTTTGACTTCGACGTTCCATTACAGCCATGTTCAGCCCACTCACTTCCACCTGTCTCTGTTACTTTCTCCTGTGATACAGTAGCTGTCACTGCCACTGATGTGTGGAAACAAAATTGATCCACAGCCGGGGAGGCGGCGGCCAGTGCAGCGACTTTATTGCTTTCTATTAATGATGCGTTTCATGGCCGATGGTACAAGCTCTTACGATGTGAACACAGACCCAGGGCAAGCAAAACTGTCATGGGGATTTGTGTACATATCATATATGTTTAATTCAGTCCGGGGACGGGCGTGTTCAGAATAAATGAAAGTTAATCTACTTTCCAGGGGAGATGCGACGGCTTGATGTTGGTTTTAACCAAATGGCAATTCACTACAGTTGAAAACCAATCTAAGTCAAGGTCTAATGTGCATGTCTTGCACTAGCCTGTGTCTTAATATTCTTCCTGAGAAGAGGGTCTGTGACAAAGCTTTGAGTTGAACTCCAGGGATGTCTGTCTGAAGTTACACTTGTGTAACTCATACTTAGTCAACTGAACAGACCCCTAAGTTTGGAATAAATAAGATAATTTAAAATGTTTTCGAAATAAGACTCTTTTACTCACAATGGTTGCATTTATTGAATAACAAATACTGTAAAAACAGTTATACTGTGAAATATTTTTCCAATTTAATAGAACCATTTTATATGACATTCAAAAATGTCATTTATTTCTGTGATGCAAAGCTGAACTTTCAGCATCACTCCTTACTCATTCATTACTCATGTGATCCTTCATTAATCATTGTAATATGATGTTTTATATGCTATATTGTAATATGATGATTTGATGCTCAAGAAATGTTATCAATGTTGGAAACAGTTGTAATGCTTAATATTTTTTTGAGGAAACCGTGATAAACTGCAATTGATTAATTATAATCTTTAGTTTTTTTTTTAACAAAGACATTAATACGAGCTTTTTATTCAGCAAGGATGCATTAAACTGACCAAAAGTTACAGTAAAGATACAGTGTTATAATTGTTTTAGTTTTCAAATAAAAACGGTTCTTTTGACTTTTCTATTTATAAAAGAATCCTGAAAAATGTATTGCAGTTTCCATAAAAAAAATATTAAACAGAAAAATTGATTTCAACATAACATAAGGGTATACATAACCATAGTGAATGAAAATAAATATTTTTCACTGAGAATACAAATGTAAGGCTAAATAATCTCTACAATTTAGAGCTGTACAGAATTAAAAGGAAACATGATAGTGTTAAAAGCTTGAGCAACAAAAAAGCTATACGATTTTGCACCACTTACATTTTCTTGAGAAAACGTTAAAAGGTTTTTTTTTTTTTTTCTTTTTCTTCTTGACTTTCATCTTGGGTATGTTGTAAAGAAATACAATTACAAAATGCCACTTCTGTGCAAACACTGAGGTCCAAGAGTCCCACAACTTTGATAATTGAAAGTTTTGATGTAGCCTGAGCTCAGAGCCAGTCAGGATTGTGAAAGCTGACATTTGAGGTTTCCTTCTGAATCACTGATCAGAGATTACTTACAGCACTGCGGTCTCTTGAGAGATGCACCGAGTTCAACATGACTGTGTTGGGTTATTTTTTTTATTTTATTTTTTTGAGAAACGCTTAAGTACTCGTAGCAAGGCATTTGAAGACTGATTTAGTCATGTCTTTTCAAATGCGTGTGTGTGTGTGTGTGTGATTAGATAATCAAGAAAAAGGCAAAATAACAGCTCTTAAATTTAGCTCCAGTGCCATGGCCATAAGAATACTTTGCTAAAAGTGTGCTGTTATCTTCTGCCTAAAAGTGTGAGGAGAGCTGCAGGGTTGACTGGTTTCTCTCCTGTTCTTAATCTGTTTAGGGAAAACTGTCTGACTGTTTAGAACACAACAAGATTTTAGAGAAAGCAATACAAAGTTTACCAGCACAGGTAAGATACTTTAGATGCAGTAAAAATGGAACATTATAAATGCAGTAAAGCTAAAGTACGGTAAAGATTAGATAAAATAATTAAAATAATTCAGATGTGTACCTGTGTGAAAAAGAAGGGTGATTTATTGTAATAAATGTGCACTTGTAGTGCATTTCAAATCTTAAGAGTATATATTTAAAAAACTGTACTTATATGTAATATATATATATATATATATATATATATATATATATATATATATATATATATATATTTAATCCTGTCATGCCTTATTTAAACATGTTATGATGTGTAGACGAACATACAAAAGTAAATGTAAAGTAAGTGACTTTAATTTTAACTATAGTGTGTTATTGATATTATATTTATTATTATATAAGTTAATATATTTTACATTTTAATATTTGAATCATTTCAATGTGTATTTATAAATATATTTAAATACATGGCATACAAGCTCCAGAACACCTAAAAGTATATTTTACAAAAGATACTGTACTAACCATACTTCAAAAACTTAAAAAATACATAAATAAAAAATACACATAACCTTGATGTTAATTGCATTCAGCTAATTGCATTTAATATGCATTTAAACTATAATACATTTTTATTTAATCGCAATTAAAATGCAATTAAGTGTCTAAAAACATTACATTCAGTTTGCACTTAAGTATGTTATTTCAATATGAAGTTAAAAGTCTACTGAAGTATATATATATACTTTTTAAAATATTTAAAAGATTTTTTAAAGAAGACAGTATTGTTTGTTGAAATGGTTAAGCTGTTTATAGTTTAGATCTAAAAAGACCTCTAAAAATGTGCTAAAATAAGTGAATGAGGATATGGTTTGCTGCCAAAATGTAAAATGGTAAAACTGTAGCCTTAATATGGACAGCAATAACCTCGTCCGTACACTTAAAACATCCCTGTAAAATGCTCAAACACACAAATCAACACATTTTCAAGACCCTGACTGTTTCAAAGTGCTTAGCCACTTAAAATGCAAGCCAGTAATTACATTTCATGAACATTAAGTTTGTGAGATGGCCAAGAGCAGTTTAAGGAATATTGCAATATTGGTTTTTGCTTCTTCCACTGTTAAAAGATGTTGCAGGAAAGGTGCGAGATTGTTTTTTGAACATGTTCAGACTAGACAAGCTACCTGCTTTTGTCCATTTCACATAAATATAAAGCATATCCTTAAACGAAGTATTAGATATAAAGTAATATATATCTGTTGTGTGTTGTGATTCTTTATATCATTGCAGAAAAACATTATGTAAAATAATATTTTTGCACAGCTATTGTTTGCATATAGAAAGAACACTCATGTAAAGCAATACACACTACGTGGAAAATCCCAGCTGACAGATTTATTTATCTCATCACAAAAAGTATATATATTGTCTCCTAGCTCTTTACATAAAGATGGATATATGTTCAACTGCATCTGCATATACAGTATACATGCATAAAGTGATATATACTATAAAGCAAATGTCAACTGCATGATTGCTTGTAAGGTCGCAAAATGTCATCGCCCAGTTTTTTTTATATAAAGTTACATATATATGCATGTCAAAATTTAATTAGCATATGTATACGGTAATACAGTATATAAAATATCTCAACTGCTTGATTGCTTGTATCATTGCATGATGTAAACTATACTATTGCCTAGTTCTTAATCTGCTAAATTTGACTGTAAGGCATGAAAAAAAAATTGCATATTTTCATGATTTTTCAGAGAATCTATTTAAAAATTATTTGAAATGTATTGTTAAAGGTAGTTTTGTACATACATTTCAGAAAGTGATATCACACAAAACAAATTTAATGGAAGTGTCACATCTTTGCCTTTAATAAAGACTGATTTATCTTATTTTGGACAAATAATGGAAAATAACCACTCAGCTTTGAAAGACTTCTTTGGAACAGGCCCAGATTTTAAGTGATTGAAAGTTTTATGAACCCTCATGCACATTTCTGTACCCATGATTCTCTGCAAACTGTTACCTAATTGAAAATGTGTTATTTTTTTCAGTAATCCTAACCACAAATGGCAATTACGTTTACTCTTGATCAGCACTGATTCTTCCCCTTATCTCTTTGAACAGGTTTCCCTGATCAAACCAAAAACATGGGAATCACCATCTGTGTTTAACTGGACCTAAACTGAGAAATATAATCCAAAAAATCTAATAAGATTCTAAATGACCACTGAGACTCACGAAGAATAAGGAATTTAGAAGAGGAGATGAATGGATCATCCTCCCACACTGCGAGACATAGCATGAGTGAAGGTCTATCTTATTGTATTTCCCCCTGTGGCAAACATTGTCACTAATAACGAAGTGAAGCACGATGAGTGGCCATATCTGGGCTGCATTGCTCTTTCTGTGCATGTGCTTAGAGCTCGGGGGAAGCAGTGCTCATCTAAAAAGATGGAAGAGTGAGGAAAGAGCAAGGAAAGAATTTCAGGTAGAGCTTCTAGACGTGGAGGAAAGGCAAAGTGAGATGTCATTTACCAACACAGCAGGAACGCCAAGTTTAGCAAAGAAAAATGAGGATCATTTGATGATTTCACCAAAAAGAAACAAAGATGCAATTGAGTCTGTATCAGGACTGCATCATGCTCAGATGAAAGAAACTGCAAAATTGGAATTTGAAATCAGAGTGACTCCAGTTTCGTTGTATGGCACGAGTGTGAACACAGATTCTACTCCACATAATATGAATAATTATTATCCCAAATCCAAAGGTATCCCTGAAATCACAAAGATGACATTATTAACTCTTAGCCAGGACCAAGATCGTTTCATTCCCACTGAACGAACTCCTGCAGTAGAGGAAACTAAAACTGACAGATCCACTCTGGATGGCCCATTGGATATCAGTGTGAACCCTCTGAAGCCTCCACCTGGGTTAAATAGCGGCGGACAGGAAGTGAAAACTGTAATGATGGGAAATCAGGAATCAGACAGCAGTGGTGATTTCCACAGGACCTTTACTGGACGGGATGAGATGCCTTCACAATCCCGCAGCCGAAGAAGCTGGATCTGGAACCAGTTTTTTGTGATAGAGGAATATAGTGGACCAGAACCAGTGCTGATTGGACGGGTGAGGTGAACATTTGTATAATTTTTTGTTATGCCTGTGTTTATTTAAAATAATGACCAGCTTAATTTGGTGAAACGTGATGAAAAATAAAATGGCTTGGTTACATAAGATGAAAAGGAAAGTCTTTTCAGAAGAGGTTTTGGTAGGAATTGTGACAGGAATTGTGATGCATATTCTTTGGAAAGATGTGCATTGACAAAACTTTTTTTTTTTCATTGACTAAAGGAGAAGAACATTGAAACAAGATAATTCTGTCATTTACTGTCACATTCATTTTTGTGAGCAAAAAAAGAAATGCAAGAAGAAATAAATGCATATATGTTCTACTTTGAAAGAAGAAAGAAGTTTCTTCTGCTCACCAAGCCTGCATTTATTTGATCAAAAATACAGTAAAATTGCAATGTTGTGAAATATTTGTACAATTTTATATTTTAAGATATTTTATTTAAAGAAATATATATATTACATTGTGATGCAAAGTTGAATTTTTTGCATCATTACTCCAGTCTCCCGTGTCACATGGTCCTTCAGAAATCATTCTAATATGCTGATTTATTGTTTGATTAGTATCAGTTATTACTGGTGCTTAATTATTAATAAGGTTTCTTATTATTATTATTATCAGGGTTGAAAACAGTGTATTTTTTTTAGAATTCTTACATTTTTTTCTAGAGCAGCAAATTAGAATGATTTCTGAAGGATCATGTGACATTGAAGACTGGAGGAATGATGCTGAAAATTCAGCTTTGATCACAGAAATAAATTAGATTTTAAAATATATTCAAATAGAAAATCTTTTTTTATATAAAATTTTACAATCTCTCTCTCTCTCTCTCTCTCTCTATCAAATAAATGATGAAACTTTTGGTCACATAATTTTTATCCCTTTATGGTTTTATTTAATTTTTCAAAACATTTTAAGCTTGCAAACATGCCTACACTCTCCTCGTTGCTTAGCGGTTGCTTACAAGGTCCATTTGGAAGGTTCTTTTATAAATAAATCAAGTCTATTGCATTACCTCAAGAGTTTATTAAACATGGGACTTGGACAGTAATTATTAGATGTCCCCAGAAAAAAAGACTGCAAAACGCAATTACATGCTCGCTGGTCACATTTAGAGACACATGCACAGACAAAGGCATGCACTAAAAAACCCAGATGCTCGCACACGCTCTGTGGTAATGAGCTGCACTGGATGGATCGCATTAGCTGCGATTTACACTGAGTACGTTTGCCAGCAGAACACAAGGCTTTAAAGAGTCTGGCGCTAAACCAACACGAGATCCAGAGAGCGCACCTCATAAATGTTGCATCCGCTTCTCTGCCTGTCACTGTGCTGACACTGTTTCTGAGTAAATGTTTATTCGATGGGCCAGGACATGCTGTTGTCACTGTTTTCCTTCATCACGATGTGCCGTTTACCTGTGTGCTATCCAGAGAACTTCACTGTGAATCAGTTACGGCTGAATGGAGGGCAGCTGTCTCGGAGACATAGCTGAACTTGACCGTTGCACTGCTGCGAGGCGAAACACAAGGCCAGACACAAGCACTGATGTTGATCTATGAGCTAGGAACTTTCCTATTGGATTTATAGTCAAGCAATTGAATATGTGGGTTGTTTAACATGAGAAATAAGCTTAGATGCAGCAGTGCAGGCTTAGACCTCATGAAATCAAAACAAGAGTTTAGTCTATGTCTGTTAGCTTTGGGGCCAATCTGCAAACAAGTGTAATCCTAAACGTTTACAAAATTAACTGAATTTAGCAGGTTTTGTTTTGTTTCGTTTTTTGTCCAAAAAATCTTCTCTCTACCACTTGCAATCAACTAGCAATAGTAGCAGATAGTAGTTATTTGTGGCTCCAGTTTTGTTGTGTTAACACAGGTTCTATTTCACATTATATGAAAAATTATTATCCCAAAGACAAACAAAAAAATCAATCAAATCACAAAGACAGCAGTATCACCTTTAAGCCAGAACTGCAAAATAAATTTCCCCCCAATAAAATGCCTTCTAGAAATGCTCTCTACCACCTGCAATTGTCTTAGCACCTGCAAAAATGTATTTGAAATAGTAATAATATTTCACAAAATAACAGTTTTTACTGTACTTTTTTAAATATAAAATAAATGCATTCTTGGTGAACATAAGAGACTTCATTCAAAAACATTTGAAAAATCCTAAAGCCCCCAAACTGTAGTGTACACAATCATTGTTGTTGTTGTCCAATCAGTGCTAGAGGTGCAGAAAATGGCACACTTCACCTTTAAGAGATTTGTACCCATCACAGCCTTTTCACTACAAACACAAAGGAGCCACTTGGTTCAATTTAGACGCTACAGTGACCTCCAAGTGTAGACATGCATATTGGAAGCAACTATTCAAAATCAGTTTTTATCATTGAGAAATCAAGTGTTCACATACTATGTGTGTGAATGTGTGCATTTTGCCTCATTTTAACTCATTAGTGGAGGAAGAAACAAGCGTAGGAGAGATATGCATGTGGTGTTTCTGAAAGAACAAATGTGGACACCAGAGAATCAAAAAGAGAGAGAAATGGCTAGATCAAGGAGAAGAGTGTACAACAGTGTGGATGAAAGAAAATGAGGAGTGAGGGGGGACTTTTCCTACTGGGAAACTCATCAGAGATCGTTTCCCAAATTTCAATCTTTTTTTTTTTTTTTTTTTTTTACAGCCTCTCTTTTTTTTCTTTTTGCATATTGGATTCATTTCATTCCCACAGTGAAACATTGTAGTGTACAGATGACTGCAGTAGAGCAATTAAAGCACAAATCTGAGAGAGGGTGATTAGGAGATTTATATAACAGATTTGAGAGGAGGTGAATGAAACAAAGAAAATGGGATGCGGAAATACAGATTGAGGTTCAAGATGGTGCTTCAAATCAAGTACTTTTGCTGCACTTGTAGTTCATCTAAACAATTCTGCCCTACAAACTGAGTTTTTTTATCTCTTTTTTGATTGTGCAACTTGTTCAAGGAACAATTGACCCAAAAATAAACATTTGCTGAAGATTTGCCTTTCAAGATGTACAGTAGATTGTTTGATTCTTTGTAGTTTTGTTTCTTCATCAGAACAGATTTGGAGAAATTTAGCAACATCTTCAGTTCTCTCTTCACAGCAGTTCAGTCAGTGTACTGTTTGAGTGCATGCATTACTCCGGGATATTGGTTTGTTTGAACTCAGAGGGAGTGTCAGCCACATTAAAAAAGTTAACAGCTTAAGTCATTTGTGGATTAATGTGTATAGGAGACGTAAACCATTTAAAACGATTCAGTTTGATTTGGTGAACTGGTTCAAAAAGATTCGTTACATAGAATGATAGTTTTTGCTATTTTTGGACCAAAATGTATTTTCGATGCTTCAAAATATTCTAACTGACCCTCTGTTGTCACATGGACTACTTTGATGATGTTTTTCTTACCTTTCTGGACATGGACAGTAGACCGTACACACAGTTTCAATTGAGGGACTGAGAGCTCTCGGACTAAATCTAAAATATCTTAAAGGGGGGGTGAAATGCTATTTCATGCATACTGAGTTTTTTACACTGTTAAAGAGTTGGATTCCCATGCTAAACATGGACAAAGTTTCAAAAATTAAGTTGTACGTTTGAAGGAGTATTTTTGTTCCAAAAAAACCTCTTCCGGTTTGTCACAAGTTTCGGAAAGTTTTTTTCGAGTATGGCTCTGTGTGATGTTAGATGGAGCGGAATTTCCTTATATGGGTCCTAAGAGCACTTCTGCCGGAAGAGCGAGCGCTCCCGTATAGCGAGGCTGAGCAGCACAGACATTTCACTGATCAGAGCGAGAGCGTCGCGAAAAGTCACAAAAGAATTGTGTTTTTGGTTGTCAGGGCAAGACAACCCTGCACAGATTACCAAAAGAGAAACAGCATTAAGGGACCAGTGGATGGAGTTTATTTTTACAGAGCATCAACGGAGTTGTGCAAGTGTTTTTGTTTGTTCCCTGCATTTCGGATTGCACATCGTTTATTTCTTAAAGATAATGCAGTCCCAACGGAAAAGGGTCACGATTGTGTGTTGGAACCACAGGCGGTGAGTAAAACTGCTTCAGATATCTCTGTGTTGTTAACTTAGCTATCAGCGCGTAAGCACATCAAGTAAACAACATGCGATGTTGGCATCAAACTGCACTTTCCACATGTACAGCTTAAAAAAAAAAAAAAAAGACGACATAAAGTGGAACTTAGTCATTTTCCAAAACCGCTAAGCAAATATATAGAGTTTCAGTACATACCACATAGCATACCGCCTTTGCTGATGCTGCTCTTGTTAAATTTCAGCCTCTGGATCTGTGTCACAGCTTCCAAACGCTCTCAACTCAAAAGCCTACTGGCGCTCGTGATTCTTTAGCTCCGCCCACACGTCACGCCTCCAGCCGGTCGTGTTTTTCCGGGAAAAATCGGTACAGACTATCTTTCTCTTATAAATATAATACAAATAAAGACTTTTTGGAGTTATGAAGGATGCAGTACTACTCTATAGGTACTCAAGATTACAGGATATTGAGTGAAAACGAGCATTTCACCCCTCCTTTAAACTGTGTTCCGAAGATGAACGGAGGTCTTACGTGTTTGGAACAGCATGAGGGTGATTCATTAATGACACAATTTTCATTTTTGGGTGAACTATCCCTTTAACTTCTTGAGAAGTCAAAAGCTGCTTGTTTGTAAGAAACAAATCCTTCTTCCATTCCTCTATACGCCACAAATTGTTTTACATTCATTTCGGCCCAAAACAAAACTTTCAATGAAGATAGATTGCCTATGGCCTTGATAAAGCCTAGGCTACATGAAGAGAATTTGCATGACAAACGTCGCTCTATCTAATCTTTCAGTTTGCACAGTTGCATCTTTTTTATCGTATAAAGCCATTGATGTCACTTTTTTTTTAACATTGTTTTTGACTGTGCAGTGATTTTTACTGCCACTTAGTGGAGATTGCACCTCATTTGGAGCTGACTGAACTTAGCCTTGTGCGAGCAGAACAAAGTGTTTTTGTGTGATACTTGTGCTTTTTCCACCTGCAACACATGATGCTGCTTTTTGTCTAGTGTGCAATGTATACTATTGTAGTATTAATTCATACTTTATAGCTTTTTTATGATTTTAATTTTATTTTAAGTTTTAGTGATTTTGTCAAGTGATTTTTTCTTTAATGAATTTAATGCACAATGCATTACACCCCTGGCTCTTAATGCATTGTGTTTCCTCCTAAATTTACAAAGAATACACAGAGACTATAAGAATCTATAGTCCTATAGTGACTATATCACTATAGGAAACAGATATGTACACAGAACACATGTTGTCCAGGAACTGTATTGCTCTGCTTACAGACCATGTGTTGAATCTGACCACATGCTAAGATTGGCTTCAGCTCTGCTCATGGTCTAGTGATGGGCAGGCTTACTGCCTACACTTCAATTATGACCCTCAGCTTCACACACAAACACACACACACACACACACACACAGCAAAGAGCTGCCAAAAGCTTCCAAAAGTGCCAAGCCTGAGAAAACATTCATAAACCCAGCACTACTAGCTCAGGGCCGCCAGAACCATCTCTAACTTTCCCTCCTCAGTAATAGCTCAAGCTAAACAGTAACCTGCCAACTAATGGCAGGATGACAGAATGCACACTGCCTCCTTCAGCACTAGTATTCAGAGTTTTAATCTCAGATGTGTTCAAAATTGCATAATGATATATTACTCTTTTTTTTCTAAATACAGAAAGATTACTTGCCAAAATGTGCATTATAAAGGCACTAAATCCAATAAAGTAAAGTGTTCAACTCGACCATTTACGACCTTCTTCTGGTGTGTATACTTTCAAGACAAACTGCAACTAGTCAAACTAGCAACTGCAATGCAGTTTTAATTATTAAGAAAATGATAAATTAATAATCACTCAGAAACTAAAAAAGGAAATATATATATATATATATATAAATATATATATATTTTATTCAGTAAGGTTCTAGTGATTAGTAATAATTAAATAAATGTATTTTAAAATGTATAAATTATTGATTAATTAAAACCATTCAATAAATAATTTAGTAATTCTCTTTTCATTTATTTACATCTATTGCTATATTTTTTATTATGATGATTATTCTACAGCATCAAGAAACATTACAGAAACAACATCAGAAAACACGTAATAAAAATATAATAATAATTATTAAAAAAATATTAAGAAAAAATCCAATCATCCGGCAGATTATTTTATTTATATTATTTTATATTATTTATTTGTATTAAATTGCCATATAGTATAATATAGATGGTCTTCTTATTATTATTTTAAAAATGCATCAATATTGTTCAAAAAAGGTTTTAAAATAAAATTTCAAATGATTCTGCAAGACACATGAAGCTTGATACTGTATTTTTTATTGCTTTATTTTAGTTTTGTGTTATTATCTTATTACAAAGTATCAATAAAAATAAGAGAATCTGTTTAAAAAAATGTTTAAAAAAATGTTTAAATAAAATACACATTTAAAAAATATAATAACAAATGATTCTACAAGACACGATGCATCTCAGACTAGCAGCTGCAATCAGATAATCAGCAAATGAAAGAGAAGGCCAAGACAGGGGAACGTGTGTGCAGAAAGAAACATCACAAACTGCTGCCCACGTCTGCTCAACCACTGTCTCATCCAGATTCTTCAGCTCGCTTTTCCATTCTGTGCAAAATGAGCACAAGCTCTTATTCGGTGTTGTTCGGTGACATGTTGTCAGCAGCTAAAGCGCCATGATTTTACCGTGGGTACAGGGTGTTATTAGGCATGACGTGAAGTGGCGGCAACAGCAATCTGATGAAAGACACCAAAGAAGACTCGAAGTGAAATGTAATGGAATAAAAACAACTCTTCAACCAAATCATATACTGCGTGAGTCTAATCTCAGGCAATTGTCAAGCAATTGTTTTTTTTGTTTTGTTTTTTGTGATAGTTGTTTCTTAGTCCCTTGTTTGCCCTGAACAGTCAAACTGCCTGCTGTTCTTCAGAAAAATCCTTCAGGACCCATAAATTCATTGGTTTTCAAGCATCTTTTGTTTATTTGAAACCTTTCCAGCAATGACTGTATGATTTTAAGATCCTTCTTTTCACACGGAGGACAACTGAGGGACTCATACGCAACTATTACAAAAGTATTTATGTATTACTCATTTGTGCATTGTTTTTATCTTTATTATTTATTTTGTCAAATTAATAATTTGATTTTATCCATCCATCCATGCATCTATCTATTATTTATTATTTAATTATTATTTAATTATTTTATGAATTAATTTACAGAGCAAATGTGCCAGTGATGGTAAAAAAAGAAAAAAAAGAAAAAACTTTACCAATTACATAATTTTTGCATTTCATTTGAAAATGCAAGTCAGAACACGTACACTTTTGCGAACCTTTCCCGTTTCACTTCTGTATTGTGATCTATTATTTCAACAGGGAAAATTGTAGGATGGAGCTTTTTGATGAGTTGCGCACAATAAGACCAGACCAGTCAATAGGGTCCATTTTGACTTTAAATAAGTGCACGTCTGTGTTAGTGTGCATGTTTTGACTGGTTAGAGTAATAGGCAGTGAATGCGCTTTGACATCATGCTCATGCTGTGTTCTGAAACTCACACACGCGTGAACGCAGACCGCTCAGCCCGCGGCTTCATGTAGCTCACCACAGAGAGAGAGAAAGAGAGGCTCCTCTAAGCTGCTCTTTGATGCCGTGCTCTTTTCCTCGTCTGACACACACCAATGTTTGCTTTACTGCCTCCCAAAATCAACCAAGCGTGCCTCCTGTGCGACCCCCTCAGGACAGGAAGTCTCTCTGACTGCAGGAAGTGTAAATCTTTCCCACTTCACATCACTCGGGGCTGAATTTGTCTTAAGCTCCACGCTCTTAGGAATTCAAGGATGAATTCCCTGAAGTTCAGAGAACATTTGTCAGTGTGTGGGGTTTGAGACCACTGTCAGCGGGTTTGCAAATATATTACAAAAGCTCCAATCTTCCGAAATGAAACAAGGAGGAATATTGAATTGTTTTCTGTCTGTCACGGCGGTTGCTTGTCAGATCGTAAGGTACCACCAATGAGATTTTGAATAAAAGCCAAGGCAGGCTGTGTGCGACATCACAGTGTGTCTTTTATGTCTTTTTATATTAAGACAGCTCACAATGGGCGGCATTTTATATTTATCAGTCACGTCACGTAGTGACATCCTCATTGATATGTGAAATTGAAATGTTGCTGCACAAACTCAAACAAGAGTTTGGCTAATGTTAGCAATATTTTGCCTGTAAAAAAAAAAAAAAAAAGTAAAATTATGTCTGAAGTGAAAGAGAATCTGCTCATTTATCAGAACATGCTCAATATGGGCAAAAGTATTGTGACACCTGACCATTACATCAACAGACATCATGAATACATAGACATTATAATGAATTTGGTCCCCCTTTTGCAGTTAATGACAGCCTCCACTCTTCTGGGAAAGCTTTTCGGAAGATTTTAGAGTTTTTCTGTGGTAATTTTCTTTCTTGGTCTTGCCGCTCTGACTGGTGCTAATATCTATTAGAGCTGATTTTGAGATCTACTCAGATGCTTTGTTCTGTGTTATTCTCTCTTTCTTTCTTCAGAAGAGCGACGACTCCTCTGCCTCTCAGTGTCACACATGCATGCTCTCTCTCTGAGTACAAATGGCTTCAGAGTGCATTAAAGAAAAGCACTCGGCGTACCTCAGAGCTCTTATTATGATCAAAAGCCTTCATGCCTCTCAAATTTTCAACCAACCAGTGGATGTTACGAGTGTCTCAGGCAGTGTTCACAATACCATACTATCACTCTGTAAAGGTTTTACAGAAAAAAATAAATATATTTTACAGATTTTTCCTTGTTTCAATTATGATATTTTATTTGCATTTTACAGTTTTTGTTTGGCAGCCGTAGCTGCCAGTCAATTACCATTTTTTACGGGACTTACTATTATTATTTTTTTTACAGTGCATGCAATGCTGAAGAGCAGCTAATGTATCCAATAGCATAACAACAGTTCAGCTGTTTTCAAAATACTGTTGTTTCCAAAAACATGCTACTTTTCTCATCTAGTAGTAATTTGTGTGACAAAATGCCACATTGCTGGTTTTTAATGTCACGTTGTATTGTGCACACATCTTTTACAGTCTAGCGAGCTGAGGAAATAATGAAACACTCTCCCTCAAGTCTCCCTTTCAAGCCACTTTAGGAAATTCAGAGTTGTTCAGATCGTTTATGTAAATTACTACTTTTTTAAGTGTTTACAACACTCTTTAAATGTCAACCTACAGTATGCAATGAATTACTTGAGTTCTGTGTCATCTTAAATCACATCAGCTTATGTGTGCATGCATGTGCACATTAATCATTAAAAAACTTTTTTGTTGTTTTTTAATTGATTTGTTAGTAATGTACACTATACCATTTTAAACTGTAGGGTTAATAATAAGAAATTTTACTTTTATTCTACACGGACACATTAAATTGATCTAAAGTGACAGTAAAGACGTTTATAATATTACATCATAATTGAACTTTCTAACCTGGTTCTTGGAAAAAATGTATCACAGTTTTCACAAAAATACGCATCAGCACAACTGTTTTCAACATTGATAATTAAAGATGATTCTTGAGCATCAAATCAGCATATTAGAATGATTTCTGAAGAATCATGCGAGACTGGAGTAATGATGCTGAAAATTCAGCTTTACAGCAATGGAATAAATAACTTTTTCAAATCTGTTCAGATAGAAAATTGTTATTTTAAGTTGTAATATTATTTTACAATATTTTCTGTATTTTTTGTTCAAATAAATGCAGCCTTGATGAGCATCAGACACATCCTTCAAGGACATTTAAAAAGTCTTCTCAATAGCATTTAAAAAGTTGTTGTCACATTTTTTTTTTTGCATCTTTTTGTATAACTAATTACTTTTTCATAGACTATGCTGCAATTTAATTACTTTAAATAGATCGTAAATTGAACTGGAAATTATATAAAACATCATTGTTAACATTCCCTTCTCGACAAAATGTTTGATCAGACTGTGAAAATGCAAAGTTACCATTTTGCGAAAGAAGTCCCAGATAGTTAAACAAGCCATTTTATTGTGTAATTTGAGCTAAACTATAGGTTTTACATTTTCGTCTTTGCTCATTCAGAACTATACTTTAACACACACACACACACATATATATATTTTTTAATAGCATTGCAAACATAGCACCTGTGTGAATAAATGCAGGGCTGTTCCTCCAGTGAGTGTGTGTTCCACTGAAGAATGAGTGTTAATATGGGATTATGAATCCATGTTCTTACCTCACTTATTTAAAACATTCTGACAGCTTGTGCACTCGTATTCTGCTATGGCTGAGCGCTGCCATCTCTGAATATACAGCTCCGGTCTGACGTATGCAAATGCATCTGTCTGTGTGTGTCTGTGTGTTTGTGTGTATTATGGTATTTTCAGAGCTAATTTGTAGATTTAAATATACATGCTGTCAGATGCACAGCAGTACAGTGCTGGTGTTTATGAGGTGATGAGAGAAAATGCACATGATAATGAGGGATGATCAATGCACAGATCGCTAAATCCAGACGGGTCCAGCAATGCATGTATTTCTACAGTATATATTTATGTGTGTGTGTTTCTGCAAGAAAAAATTGGCTAATAAAAACTTAAATAATAATGAATAATAAGAATAGAATAGAAAATAATAGTAAATAGCAAACAGATTAGAATAGTTAAGCCAAAAAAGCACTTTAAGCACAATTAATGTATTGTTTTATAGTCTTATTGTTTTTAATAGCATTGTTTTTTTTTACAGTTGATCATTTCCTAGTATATGTGCACCACAGGGCTGGCTGTATGTCTGTACTTGCTGTATATTTGTGCAGGATTGAGGATGTGGGAATGTGTTTGACGCCATGGTAGTTGAGAGTCTAAAAAGTACAGAGAAGTGGGTTGGAGAGAGTCAAAGAATTGAAAAAGAAAGGAACAAGACTGAAAGGTGTCACTGTTTTAAGACTAAAAGCAGGGGTAAGAGGTTTTAGACGCAGGAGGAAAGAACCTAAGAGCTCCTTTAATCGCAGGCTCCCTCAACCCACTTCAGTTTCCCAGCATGCCGAGCGTTAGTCTGATCACAGGATGGGAAACCACTGCAAAGTCTTCTTCTGACCACACACACACTCCTTCTGTACTAAAGTACTACTCCAAAAACTGTAAGAACAAGACAAAGATAAGAAGACCAGACTGAAGGATGAATAATCAGCTCACTTTCTCTCTCGCACACTGACCCAGCTTAGAAATAATAACTTAATTCCTGTTAAACTCTCCTCTCACACACTTACAGATGCAGACAAAGACGGAATATGAGCTGTCGAAAACGTGCGGGCTACATAAGACTGGAAGATGGATGAATAAACATGACAGAGGGGTGTTAGATGAGGGTTACCCAGATGGACAAACAGAAAGAAAGAGAGAGGGAGAGAGTGAAACAGATGGACAAAGAAGCAAACAGCTGAGAGGAGAACATGAGGAAAAAACAGATGGACATGTAGACTACCATTATGTGTGTGAGTGTGTGTGTGTGTAGGTGAAGGGGAGATCCAGAGAATGTTGCTTCAATCTACATTAGTTTACAGCTTTTTGTAAGTAGCCTGTAATGTCAGACTAAGCATAGCAGTGCCACTACATTTGTTCAGAATCAGAATCAGAATCAGAATGAGCTTTATTGCCAGGTATGTACACATACGAGGAATTTGTTTTCGTGACAGAAGCTCCGCAGTACAACAGAATGACAGCGACAGAACATAAAACACATAATAAAGAATAAAAAATACAAATAAGTAGAGAGTGAATAACAATATACAAATGACAATTGTAGGCAAGTATATTACAAAATGAAGTTATGTATGTACATATATATTGTGTGCAAAATTTAAGTGTATACTAAGTATGTGTGTTAGATAAATAAAGTGTGTGTGTATATAAATATAAAGTGTAGTGTGTCCGCCGTTATTATAAGCTGTTCATAAGATGGATTGCCTGAGGGAAGAAACTGGTCCTGTGTCTGGTCGTTCTAGTGCTCAGTGCTCTGTAGCGTCGACCAGATGGCAACAGTTCAAAGAGGGAGTGTGCTGGATGTGAGGGGTCCAGAGTGATTTTGACAGCCCTTTTTCTCACTCTGGATAAGTACAGTTCTTGAATAGATGGGAGGGTTGAACCGATGATTCGCTCAGCAGTCCGGACTACTCTCTGTAGTCTTCTGAGGTCAGATTTAGAAGCTGAGCTGAACCAGACAGTTACTGAAGTGCAGAGGATGGATTCAATGATGGTGGAGTAGAACTGTTTCAGCAGCTCCTGTGGCAGGTTAAACTTCCTCAGCTGGCGGAGAAAGTACAACCTCTGCTGGGCCTTTTTCACAATGGAGTCAATGTGAATGTCCCACTTCAGGTCCTGAGAGATAGAGGTGCCCAGGAACCTGAATGACTCCACTGCAGTCACAGTGCTGTTCATGATGGTGAGTGGGGGGAGTGCAGGGGGGTCTCTCCTGAAGTCCACGATCATCTCCACTGTTTTGAGGGTGTTAAGCTCCAGGTTGTTGAGACTGCACCAGACAGCCAGCTCTTTTACCTCCTGTCTGTAAGCAGACTCGTCACCGTCCTGAATGAGGCCGATGAGTGTGGTGTCATCTGCAAACTTCAGGAGCTTGACAGAGGGGTCCTTAGACGTGCAATCATTAGTGTACAGGGAGAAGAGCAGTGGGGAGAGAACGCAGCCCTGGGGAGCTCCGGTGCTGATTGTACGGGAGCTGAATGTGTATTTTCCCAGCCTCACTAGCTGCTGCCTGTCTGTCAGGAAGCTGTTGATCCACTGACAGACGGAGGTGGGCACGGAGAGCTGATTTAGTTTGGGCAGGAGGAGGTTTGGGATGATCGTGTTGAAGGCCGAGCTGAAGTCCACAAACAGGATCCTCACATAAGTCCCCGGTCTGTCTAGGTGTTGCAGAACATAATGCAGTCCAATGTTTACTGCATTGTCCACAGACCTGTTTGCTCTGTAGGCAAACTGAAGAGGATCCAGCAAGGGCCCAGTGATGTCCTTCAGGTGGCCCAGCACCAGTTTTTCAAATGACTTCATGACTACAGACGTTAGAGCCACAGGCCTGTAGTCATTTAGTCCTGTAATTTTGGGTTTCTTAGGGATGGGGATGATGGTGGAACGTTTGAGGCATGAAGGGACTTCGCACAGCTCCAGCGATCTGTTGAAGATCTGTGTGAAGATGGGGGCCAGCTGGTCAGCACAGGATTTCAGACAGGCTGGTGTAACACAATCTGGGCCTGGTGCTTTTTTCCTTTTCTGCTTCCGGAAGACCTGGCGCACCGCATCCTCGCTGATCTGAATTGCAGGTGTGGGGGAGAGGGGGGATGCAGGAGGTGAGAATGGTGAGAGTGCTTGATTGGAGAGGTGTTCAGGATGGGTTGCAGGAGCTGTTAATGGTGTGAACGGTAGTTTGGAGAGGCATTCAGGGCTGGTTGCAGGAGTTGTGAAGGGTGTGAATGGTTGTTGGGGGAGGCGTTCAGGGCAGGTGATGGGTGTTCTTTCAAACCTGCAGTAAAACTCGTTCAGATCGTCTGCCAGTCGTTGATTCTCTACGGTGCTGGGGGGTGGTGTCTTGTAATTGGTGATCTTCTTTAGACTTTTCCACACTGATGCGGAGTCGTTGGAAGTGAACTGAGTCCTTATTTTTTCAGAATAATTCCTCTTTGCCACTTTGATCTCCTTTTCCAATGTGTATTTAGCCTGTTTATACAAGACATTGTCCCCCTTCACGTAAGCATCTTCTTTGGCCTGACGGAGCTGTCTGAGTTTTGCAGTGAACCACGGTTTGTCATTATTGTAAATTAGTTGAGTCTTTGTAGGAATACACATATCCTCACAGAAACTGATATATGATGTTACGGTCTCTGTGAGTTCATCCAGATCGGTGGCAGCAGCTTCAAAAACACTCCAATCAGTGAGGTCAAAACAAGATTGTAAATCCTGCTCTGCTTCATTAGTCCATCTTTTTACAGTCCTTGATACAGGTTTAGCTGATTTTAGTTTCTGCCTGTAGGACGGTATTAGATGAACCAGAAGGTGATCAGAACGTCCCAAAGCTGCTCGTGGAACAGAGTGAAATGCATCCTTTATTGTGGTGTAACAGTGATCCAATATATTACTGTCTCTTGTGGGACAAGTAACATGCTGTCTGTATTTTGGCAGTTCACGGGACAGATTGGCTTTATTAAAGTCCCCGAGAATGATTAAAACAGAGTCCGGGTGTTGTTGTTCTGTCTCTGTGATCTGATCAGCTAGTTTCTGTAAAGCTGAGCTCACATGCGCTTGGGGATGGATGTAAACACTGACCAGAATGAACGAGTGAAACTCCCGCGGCGAATAGAACGGCTTGCAGTTAATGAAGAGTGTTTCGAGATTTGAGCAGCACGTCTTCTTTAACACAGTTACATCTGTACACCACCGTTCATTGATGTAAAAGCATGTCCCGCCGCCACGCGATTTCCCCGTTGATTCTGTGTCACGATCCGCTCTAAACAGCTGAAAGCCCGGCAGATGGAGCGCGCTGTCCGGTATGGTGTCATTCAGCCAGGTTTCCGTGAAACACAGAGCAGCAGAGTGTGTGAAATCCTTATTTGTCCGAGAGAGCAGAAGGAGTTCGTCCGTTTTGTTGGGTAGAGAGCGGAGATTTGCCAGAGGGATGCTAGGCAACGGCGTTCGAAATCCGCGCTTCCTGTGTCTGACGAGCGCTCCCGCTCGCTTCCCCCGTCTGCGCGTCCTGAAGCGCTTGATCAGCGCCGCCGCTCCTCCGATAACAACGTTCAGTAAAACGTCTGAATAATTGAAATCCGGTAAAATATCCTGTGGTGTGTTCTGCCGAATGTTCAGCAGTTCTTCCCTGGTGAAACTGATGGCAGGAATATAACTAAAGACAGGACAAACTAACAAAAACACAAAAACATATGCGGAGCTCGTCACGGAGGCAGCCATCCTGTATCGGCGCCGGCGCCAGACCAGTGACCGTAATACTGTGACCGTAATTCAGCTTTATTTTATTATTTATTTTATGTGTAATGTAATGTTATGTTTTATGTGTTATGTTGTTGTAGTTTTTTTCTTTTTTTGAAGACAGCTTGAACCAGATAATATGGAAGGCTGTTTCCACCACTGAATAAAAAATCATTGACTTTTTACCTTAGAATTCTGACTTAATAACACAATTGGGAGTTAGCTCAGAATTGTGAGAAATAAATCCACAAATATAAGTCTTCCCCCCCGCCTCAGATTTGGACTTTATAACTCGCAATTGCAAGTTTAAATCCTGCAATTTTGACGGTATATATTGATAACTGTGAGATGTAAAGTCAGAATTACGAGAAATAAAAAGTCAGTTCAGACTCAATTCTGACTTTATATCTCACAATTTGAGGAAAAAGTCAAATGATTGTGTTTTATTTTTATTTATGTTAAATTTGTAAAAAAACAAAAAAAACAATTGAGCAGCAATTAATTAATATAATAATTAATAATAAATAATTAAGTTATATTTGACCATTAATTAATTAATCATTTATTAATTAATCATTATTATTATAATTATATGATTAATTTAATATTAATTTAAAGTTTTCATTTCATCTGAAGTAATAACCATAAATTGTCCAGCAACCATAAGCCATTGTAAAAGATAAAAAAAAAAATATATATATATATATATATATATATATATATATATATATATATATATATATATATATATATATATATATATATATATTATTTATTTATTTTTTTGGGGGGGGGGTAATTCAGGTCATTTTTTAAAAACCAGGCAATGACTGTTAATGGTCCAGCTAGAAAGCATTTTTTTTTTTTTTTTTTATTAACCATTCATTCGCAGCTTAAAAATTCAAATGATAGTTTTAAATGTGTGCTTTATATGAAATAATTTGTTTATTTAGTTAATGCTACTGCTTTTAAAGTTTGAGAATTCTGCTAGTCAAATAGAGAGAACAATCAAAAACGTCTTTTGTATGTAGCGTTGTAAAAATCTGATTAACTGTAGTGAATCAGTTTGTTTTTACAGGTTATACAAATGAACCAATTCAATAAAGGATTCAATGATTCTTTTGTGTCAGTGAAGTCCTTATACAGTTTAGGTCTTTTTTCCCCCGGGTAAATGTGTGTGTGTGTATGTGTATATATAATATCAACCAAGATTTTTTATGTCATTGAATCATTATTTAATCAGACTGCCAAGAGTTAAAATGATTTTCTGGATTAAAAATGCTAAATAACTATTTTTTTCATTATTTATTTGGAGGGATGACAGGCTGTGTTTGGTTATGCGTATCATATTTAAATTTAAAGTAGACTGCGGTGTTCAGTGAACACTGTGCAGCTTGTATTCTGTTCTGTTCTTTGTAGCCAAAGCATGTTTGGTTTTACAGGTTTATTTGACACATTTATGTTCATGTTCCTCACAGTTCCCCGTGACCTTATTGGTCGGCTGAGCTAATGAATTTTCTGCCTGGCCAATCATCAACCCCCTATCAGTCCAAAAACACCTGGAGTGACTCGTATCAGGCACACTGGATATCTGGATAGTGAGGTCATTTTAGCCCCTGGTGAACGCTGCCCTTTCACAGTGATCCTGGATCAGTCTGTCTGCCCAGAGCTCAACTAGAGCAATTATGACTTTGTCAGAAAGTATTAAAAGGGAAATGCTTTTTTATTAGTACTGGCTGCAAAAACGAGGAAGCCATTAGTTTATTACGGACAGTTTTTCACATCATTTTTTTATACTCTGATATTAAATTTGTGTGGTTTGGCCTTAGAGGATCTCAGTTACAGAAAACTACAAACACATCTCATTACCTCATGAGTTATTTATTCACATGGAACCAGTCTGTCTCTTGAGTCATTATCTTCACGGGATGTTTTTAGAGAAGAATATTAGCCAAGTGAGAAAATAGCATTAGATTTGGTAACACCTGCTGTAGTGCCTGTGAATAAAATGCATTATAAATTTAGGGAATATTGCTTTTCATATCTCAAAGTCTACTTTAGATCTATCTGCCATCTTTCAGGTATGCAGGAAAGATTTATGAATATACTGTATAGGTGTATATGGCTTAAGAAATTTGTTTAAAAGTTTTGGTTTGGTAATATTTCTGTTATGTTTTTTAAAGAAGTCTCTCATGCTGACCAAGGCTGAATTTTATTGATTAAAAATACAGAAAAAAATAATTTATATTTTAAATTGTAAGTTATTCCTGTGATGCAAAGCTTTTTCTGTTTTGCAGATTTGCTACTTAAGAAATATAAGATTATTATCGATTTCCAAAAATGTTTATTATTATTTTATTTTATGGAAACCATGATACATGTTGATACCTTTGATCAATTTAATGCATCCTTGCTGAATAAAATTATTATTATTATTATTATTTAATCATACAGATCACAAACTTTTCGACAGTACAGTATATGTGCTAACAGTAACAGAGAGACTTGATTATAATATTTAATCTAATACAAGTCTGAATGTTCAATCACCCCTAATATTAAATGACAGCATGCAAAAAAAAAAAAAAAAAAACAGATCATATAAATATTAATATGAATGAATCACTTACATTGACACTTACACTTTATATGGTAATTCTTTAAGCAGAGAGGAATAATATGTTTTTTTTAAATAAATGAATTACGATAAAGTATACTGATAAGCTGGTCTTCAACCAAATTATAAGAATTTACTACATTATATAGCCTATCATAGAAAGTAAAAGCAGTTGCAATACAATACATACAGCATTATAAGTGCCTAATACTGTGCATAGAGACTTCTAAGAAATGGAATTTGTTGACGATTTTGAGATTTTTTTTATATATATTTTGTGTTTTCTATCATTTATGCATTCCTCCAGCTTCATTCGAGTGTGGACAGGGGTGATGGACGAACCAAATACATATTAAAAGGTGAGGGGGCTGGTTCGGTGTTCGTTATTGACAGCAGAACAGGGAACATCCACGTCACCAAACCCCTAGACCGTGAGGAAAAGGACCAATACCGCCTTATCGCCACGGCAACAGACCGGCAGACCGGCCGAGCCCTGGAGCCTTCATCCCAGTTCATCATCCGTGTGCAAGACATCAATGACAACCCACCGGTGTTCCAGGACGGCCCCTACAGCGCCACCGTGCCTGAGATGGCCAACATCGGTACTGCGCTTGGCTGCACACACGCAAATGATCTCTGACTGCTGTCAGCTCGGTTTGGGAGAAAAGACGGAAGGTCACATGCTCATTGAACCTTGACTTTGTCAAAACTACCTTTTATTTCATCTCTCTCTCTCTCTTTCTCTCTCTTTCCCTAGGCACGTCGGTTATTCAAGTGACAGCCACAGATGCTGATGATCCAACGTATGGGAGTAGTGCCAAACTCGTGTATTCAGTGGTTCAAGGCCAGCAGTACTTCACCGTGGACCCACAGTCAGGTATGTGTTCAGTTTTATTCTTTATGATTAGAAATGCAACATTTTATATTATGTCTCTCAAGGTTAGTTTATAAAAGGCACGTTTTACGTACAGCTTGCAACAGCTCAAACCCTCTTTTAGCATTAAAGGCACAATATGAAAGATTTTTTGATTAAAGTATCCGAAAACCACTAGAACAGTGTAATATATTTTGCTGACTTGTGTACTTACATTATCCCAAATGTTTCCAAGAATGTTTAATGTCATACACCCTCGATTTCCAGTTTTATTTATTATAATACATGGAAATACCAAAGACGCTTTAATATGTTATGCGTGACGAATGCACAGAGTAGCATTATAACACAACTTTCAACACACTCAAGTGTATCTGGTATAAAACAGCATTGCTTTTACCCCACATACACATGAAGTGGTCGGCTGTGGGTCGCACCCGTCTCTCTTTAGCAGTCGCTCATGTGGCCTCATTTCACTTCCATGGCTTTCAGCTCCACCCTGCTTCATACTACAGTGATGGTAATAAATCTTTAATATATTATTAGTGCTCGAGTCCCGCTGGATTGCATCGGCTGTGGGGATGAAGATAACAATTCCCATGATTCCACACTCAATCACAGCATCATCAAACTGTGCCTTTTTACTTTGTTTGTTTTGAATAGTATGTGTAGCGGTGAAAATGACATATTGTGCCTTTAAAGGTTATACAGTATATTATATTGACAGCAAGTGGTTGAAATGGGTACTGCAGTCATAATTCAAAATATTGGAGGGTTAGTTTCTCACACTCTACCTCCTCAGATTCATGCGGGTTGCTAGGTTGAGTACACACAATAGGAACAAACACATCTGACAATGTAAGGTTTACAGTAGCAAGTTGACATGGCAAATGTTTTCTTTGACGGCAGCTTGGCGGAGGAGGCAACCTGCACCACATTTTTTAGAAAAACATTCGTTTTTAGACAAAATTACCCGTTCTGTGTGAATGGCTTCATATGTTGTGTTTTCTACCAACTGGCAACCTGGGGTGTTGAATACTATTGGGTAAATTAGCAGCGGGTGAAATCACACAGACCAAAACAAATAAATAGACATTACGGCATGGAGCGCACACTTCATAGTAGTGGCTGTAGCATTGTTTTTCTGAGAAACAAGTATGTGCACTTTGTATGTTTTCTTAAATATCTGCAAACATATTTTTATGCTTTAGTACATTCAAAAAATGACATACAACTCCTTTACTAAACACTACTTAAACGCGCAGTATGGAATTTTTGGCCACCAGGGGTCACTCAATCAAAATAATAACATAAGACGTACTTTGATGACGTCGGGAAATAGCGTAAGGAGTTGTTGTTCATTGGAACACGCGCTCTGTAACTCCCTATCATTCCTCACTCATTCTAACTTAGTATTTTGACAATCACGTCTTTTCGAAAGGAGAGATATAGACGGTTTCAACGGCAACAACATAAACAAACGTTACTGCGCATGAGCGCTTTTGTGGACCTAACTTAACTTTCGGTAGACTTCCAAATAGAATCAATAGCAACAGCCAAGTCCCTCTAGAGTAGATATTTTTTGATAACAAACAAAATGTTTGCTGCGAGGGTCAGACGGACTTAATGAAAATGCAATTCATTATTTGCCAACAGTAGATGTTTTAAAGCATAGACATAAAGCGCGAGAAATAGAGGTTTCCCCAGTAACAGCTGTAAACGAAGCAGAGATGGTACGCTCATAGGCTGCTATCAGGCATATTACATGCAAGTCTTCCTTCAGAAATACAGCGATATAAAAACAACTGTGCCTCGCTTTGATATTTTAACATATAAATGTAAGGAATTATTATTATTAAACGTGCAGTACTTAACGTTACTCAATGAAGCCTTTTTGAAAAAAAAATCAGTTTTAAAATTGTGGTGAGTCTCCAAAAATAAATAAATGTATGGGAAACACATCCCGCAGCACAACCACCTGAGCCCAACTTCAGTCTACTCATCACCTTGCCTTTAACTGCGTTTGAAGAAGGCACCGCAGCCAGACCGATATACACAACACAGACCGGAGGTTAACTTAGGTCCAGGCATGTGCGCCCGATGAAACCGTCTATATGAATTATGAGACCCCTATCAAATCAATATTCCATCTAGCTAGTAGTAATATATGTTAAAAAACACGGCCGCCTTTTGTTAATAATTATAATTACGTTATACTATGATATCGAACAAGTTAGAGAACTGCATTTGAAGCTACTTTATTCAGCTAGATATAGAACAAATGTAGATTTACATGAGAGCTAGTCCGTCTGCGTTTTACACAAGACATCATCGTTTCACAAAATATACGGATAGATACAGTTAGCTGAATAGATGCATACCTGTTTATCAGAATGCAAGCGAGTTCGGCCTCTCTCTGTAGTTTCAGCTTGTCACGAAGCTCTCTCTATCTTGGAAATGCAACTCCAATATTTACCTGTGTCTTGTAGCTTCTCTTGTCCCAAAACCTTCTCGGGTCATTTATTTCACCCGTGCGTTTGCGCTTCACAGAACATGCAGGCAAAGCATAATCATGATCCATAACTAAGTTATTGATTGAGGTTTAAATCGAATATAAATATAAAATATAATAGTCTCAATCAAGGCTACTACGTCTCGTCTTTGTTTCTGTTCACCTTTGTATTTGGCATAGGCAGTAAAAGAAATGGACACAGCGACCCCATTGGAACTCAATTGAGACAAGTGAAGCCCATTTTTAGTGTTTTTTAGCACTTCCGTTTCTAACGCTCAGACTCAAACGAAGCTTGACAACGTCAGCAACCTGTCTGACAGATGTAAATCTTCTAGTAGCTGTGCGTGCAAACTGCCATCGTTAATCTTGCAGAGACGGCGAGCTTGAGCGGGGAGTTCTTTGGCGTGAGTGAGCAGGAGTAAGTATTCTGATTAATTATTTTGTATAGTATTTTAAAATGTAACGCCAGTACGCCATATTAAGTTAATTGCGACAGAGAGGCGAGTGGTTATGACGCAATCGTTAGCCTATTTTTTACAAAAACTGTTTCTACGGGGCCATAATGTAACAGAGAAGGTAATGGAGCCCTTTATACATTGTCGTGTAACTTTAGAAATAAACAATGGACAAACGGAGTCTTTAAACGCCTCAGATGTAAAGTTATTCGCTGTCAAAGTGACGCCAAAATGAATGGGAGTCAATGGGAATGCTAAAGCAAGTGAAGTTCTTCTACAAGATGGCAGCCCCCAGCCGACTTCAACATCCGGTCGACTTCCTTGCCGCCTGGTATTTGGTGGTTCCGCAGGAAGTTAGATAAACTAGAGGGGTCAAAGTTTATATGACGCCATAGACGGGCGACAAAACGGAAATAAAGAAACGTGCCGTGTCTTCTAATTAAACTATTATTTTCTCCTGATTTGAAAGTTCGTGGAAAATGTCGGGATAATGTAAGTACACAACTAAAAAATATATATAACATAGATATAGTGATTTCTGCTATTTTTAAAGCATACAAATTACATATTGCGCCTTTAAGTAGGGCCACGTAGTGGAACATTAGTGATGAAAAGGCATGGATTTATTTTTGCGGCTAACCTTATTGCCTATGCATTTGTAGGAGTGTCTCTTTAAGACTCAAAATTCATGGGAGCAAATAATTTAAAGGAATGGATCAAGGTGATTTACTAAAGTTTGCGGTAGTCAGTTTACTGGTATTTGTGCCATTATTCAATGCCCCCCCCCCCCCCCCCCCAAAAAAAAAAGTTTTATTTGCGCCTGTTTTGTTAGTAGATTGCATGTACGTACATGATTATCATCGGCTCTTGTTTGCGACCCTGCTCTTATGTGTTCTGCTTTTGGTAGATTGCATTGCTCATTGAAAAGCTCTTGCTGTGTCTGTGTTCTTTAATTTGCGCATTTTCGGTAGATCACCAGCAGAAGCTTCCACTCACATTGTCAGTTTCGTGGGATTTCACTTCCACATTAATTTGCTCTGTTTAGTACATCTGGCTTAAAACAATTTAAATGTACAAAAAAGTCACAAAAAGGTCTAATATTTGTGTAAAAAAAAAAAAAAAAAAAAAAAAATTCCACCCTCATTTTCACTCTGTGAAAAACAGTTTCAAAGGATGTTTCCACTTGCAGTAACAAAAGTAAACAGCTGTGATTGGCTATGTTTATCACACCTGACCCACACCCCCTCTTTTACAGCATGTCATGTGTTTTGACACTGGAGATGGCAAGTGCTGTGATAGAGCTGTATATGTTTGAGCCTGAGGCAGAAGAAATTGAACAATGCAATGCAACCACAAAAATTGCAACATTCTGTTTCAATGTGTTCATTACTTTTGCTTGCTTAATTTCCAGTATATCAGTTTAAAAGTACCATGATTACTTGTTATTTTATTCACAATAAAAATTCAAATCTGGCCATTTCAGAAGAGTAGAAAATAATAATTCATGTTTTTTACTGTTAGTTAGTTTTGAGTTCTGAAACTTGCAGTATTTTTTTGCTGTAAAGTAACCTCTTATAAGTATGAATAACATTTTGGTTCTATATTGCTCCCTTAAGTAAAGTTTTTTTTTTTTTTAATTTAGTACAAAGCATGTTTGGCTGTGGTCCAACAACAGCATTAGACACACGCACTCAGCTCATTTTTTTCTTTTATTTTTAAGATTATGAATATTTACTAGATTCTGTTCTACTCAATTTTTTAGGTTTCAGCACAAAAGAATGATCCATTTTTACAAAATTTACTAGAAATATTAAATATTGAGTTGTTTTTTATAAAATGTTTTGTCCATTAAAAATTTAGTTTTCTTTACAAAAAAAAAAAAAAAAAAAAAAAAAAAAAAAATATATATATATATATATATATATATATATATATATATATATATATATATATATATATATATATATATATATATTTAGTTGAAGTGTGTGTGTTTGTGTGTTACCATTCAGAAGTGTCGGAGCAGTAAGGTTACATTTTTTATTTTTTCCAAAAGAGACCGGAAATGATGGCATAGGAAAAATATGTTTGATTGGCTTGTGTTTTTCAGTACATTCTGATTCATGGTTTGAAGATTAATATGTCAATTTGGCAAATTCATCTATGTTCCCCAGTTAGATAAGATTATCTTGGTCACAAGTCAGCAAGATCAGCAACAGTGTAGAATACATCACAGAAAAGCAAAGCAAAGTGTTCAAGGCATAAAAATTACATTTTGTGAGTGAAACTCATGGCAGGACAGCAGTGTGATGGTGTAGGATGTTCAATGTGATTGCTTTTAATTCCCTTCAGTTTTACCTAATTACCTTATTGGCATGAAAATTGCTCAGTATTGTCAAAGCAAAGTGAGGTTTGCTGTGAGTGATCTGTTCCTGTCTCTGTCTCTCCTGGCAGGTATCTTGCGCACAGCGGTCCCTGATATGGACAGAGAAGCTCAGGCACAGTACCAGGTGGTGCTCCAGGCAAGAGACATGGGCGGCCATCAAGGGGGTCTGACAGGGACAACCACTGTCACCGTGCACCTCAGTGATGTCAATGACAACCCACCTCGCTTCACTCAAAGTGAGTCACAAATCCAGCACTACTCCAGAACACAAATTCAGTTTAATACAGTCTGTCTGCTCTTGTTTACTCCACTTTATTGTTCTGTTGTGTTCAGTTTAAGGTATTATGTTTTGTTGTGATCTATTCTTGTACTCTGCTGTACTTTATTATGCCACTTAATTTTATTTTAATCTGTTCTAGTCTAGCCTTGTCTACTTAACTTTGTTTTATTCTTGTTGTTTGGTCTAGTCTAGTCTAGTCCAGTTTACTGTGTTATGTTCTAGTCTAGTCTATCTACTCTATTCTACTCCACTTTACTATTCTATGAAGGATCATATCTACTCCACACCACTCCACTTCTCTATTCTATTCTTTTCTATTCTATTTTAATCTGTTGCAGTCTAATGTAATCTGGGCTGGTCTAGTCTAGTCCTGGGGTGAGTTTCCCATACAATGACGTAACTCGCTGATTAACCACCACAGTATGATGCATTGAACTAGCTGTTTCCCGAACACGGTCGCATCTCTGTCGTGTGAAGCACATTAGTTCAACAACATATGGCCATTGTTGATGACGTCACACGCATGTGGTGGAGGAATAACTTCTGCTATTTAACCGATTAGACATTTCTAAGATACTGCTGTATTGAACATGGCAACTGATGACTAATTTACTATGTTTCGGTCCCTGTCATGTTGCTTTATTTGATGTTTGATTCATGGCGGGTTCCCTCTTACGTCATACCCTGGGGTTCCCTTAGGTATTTGTGCAAATGCGTACTCTTCAAAAAAGGCTACTTTTGCTATTTTAACGACGGAAAAACAGTTGGCGCGCCCAGGCGCAAGGTCTAGTTGGTCAGTTGCACTCATGTGCGAGTAAATAGATAGCCTAATTCTGATACATGCGATGACTATAGACTGTGTCTATTACTTTCACTCAACTGAACCATTTATAATGACTGGATTTGTTTTATTAAATTAAGTTTAATTTAAAATTAAATTTAAATTTATGCATTTAGCAGACGCTTTTATCCAAAGCGACTTACAGTGCATTCAGGCTATCAATTTTTACTTATCATGTGTTCCCGGGGAATCGAACCCACAACCTTGTTTTATAACAATATTGTTATTCTTTCTTTCCTCATGGAATTCTTTTGGACTTTTCTGCCTCTTTAGATAATTTTTCTGTTCACACAGACTGTGGAGAGATGGTGTGCAGCTTCATGACATGTGAAGTTTAGTGCCGATGGAGAGCTTCTGGGACATTGACAGACAGCATGTCCCAGCAAGTTCATTTGGAGTTCTTTTTTTTTTCTTCTATTAATTAATTAATTAAGTCAAACTTGCATTCACTAATGCTGGAGTAAGATTTTAGATGAAAATTGTCGGTCCTGTTTAATGTTGGTGCTAGTAAAGGTTTGAGAACTAGTGAAAGTGACGTGACATTCAGACAAGTATGGTGACCCATACTCAGCATTCGTGCTCTGCATTTAACCCATCCAAAGTGCACACACACACACACACTGTGAACACACACCCAGAGCAGTGGGCAGCCATTTATGCTTGGCGCCCGGGGAGCAGTTGGGGGTTTGATGCCTTGCTCAAGGGCACCTAAGTCGTGTTATTGCCAGCCCGAGATTCGAACCCACAACCCTAGGGTTAGGAGTCAAACTCTCTAACCACTAAGCCACAACTTCCCCAAAAACTAATGGCCTGGCTTCACAGACAGGGCTTAGACTAAGCCAGGATCATAGTTCAGTTAGTACTTAAGTCATTTTCCTTGACATGCCTTAGAAAAAACATTACTGGTGTGCATCTTGAGACAAAACAAAGGCAGTGGTATTTTTAAAGATCAGTCAGTGAAAGTTTCTATCAGTTGATACAGCTCAGAATTACATTTTAGTCTTGGGCTGGTCTTAAGCCTTGTCTGTGAAACCAGGGTACAAGTAACCCACTTTGGTAATGTTTTACAATAAGGTCTCATTTGTTGTACATGGATAGATAATTTTCTTTTTATCTTTTTCATTAAATGTGTGTCGTTTGTGTGTTAGTAATCCTATATGTTATGGGGACCAAATGACTCCACAAGTATAGTAGTACCAGTAAATTTTGACCTTGTGGACATTTTTAGGTTCCCAATGAGGAAACAGGTTTACACATCTTAGAGAATGATGTTTTCCATGATGGTGAAATTAACATTGTTCTCCAGACTCTTTCTAATAAGTGAGTTGAAGTGTTGTAACTGTATAGTGTAGGGTTTTTCTTGTGCATCAGCAAAAAAAAATTTTTTTACAGATTGATTTACCATTTTGTGGTTTTGCTTTGATTGTAACTAGGTTATTAAGAGATTATTATTATTATTATTATTATTATTTAATATACTAAATTTCATTGACATTGAAGTATATTTTAGTTCACATTAAATTGCTTATTCAGAAGTAAATATTTACCATATTTCAAATCACATGTAAAATATACTAAAGTCCCACTTAAGTTGTTCAAAAATATCACTCAAAAGTTAAACTAATTGCAGTTAATGTAATTTTAAATTGTAATATATTTGAAATTAATTACAAGTAATATGCATTTATGTGGTCAAAAACATTACATTTTATTCACACTTAAGTGTATTGTTAACTGACATTAAAGTGTATTTTAGTTCACATTAATTGAATGTCAATACATTAATAGTACGTACACTTTAAGCATATTTTAAAGAAACTAGAAGCAATTAGGTACATATATATAGTACATATAAATGTACTAAAAAGTGCCACTTAATTCCCACTTAAGTTGTTAAAAAAAAACACTCAAAAGTTCAACTTACTTCATTTAATATAACTTTAAAATGTGATACATTTGAAATTAATTACAAATTCTTTAAATAACAAAGAAAAAACATTGCACCAGACTTTAGATCAGGTTTGAGTTGGTCTATGGCGCAGTCTATTTTCAGCTCCTTAAAATAGCATTGCACCAGCAATGAGCCTGAACACACCTCTTAGACCAGCAAGCCCATGGGCGGAAATGAATGCAAATGCATTTGCTAATTAAATGACGTAGCGCTGGATGGGAAGATGCGAATGGCGCCGGACTGAAACTAGCAAACACACTTGCGCTGCGCCTTGCGTCGCATTGCGCCGGGTGTATGATAGGGCCCAGAATCGTCAAACTATGTGGGTAACGATGGAACTTGCAACCATAGTTGGCTAACGATGCTTTTGGGAAACGCACCCCAGTTCTGTTATCTAGTGTAGTCTATATAGTCATTTCCACTTTACTTTTCTATTTTAATCTACTCTTCTCTGTTGTATGAAAGGATCATATCTTCTGTTGTCTACTCCACTCTTCTATTCTATTCTATTCTATTCTATTCTATTCTATTACTTATTACTATATTTTATTTTATTGTAATCTGCTGTAGTCTAGTGTAATCTGGGCTGGTCTAGTCCAGTTCTGTTATGTTCTAGTCTAAGTCCATATACTCATCTCCACTTTACTATTCTGTTCTATTCTACTCTACTCTATTCTACTCCACTCTATTGTACAAAGGAATCATATCTTCTGTAGTCTACTCTTCTATTCTATTCTATTCTATTCTATTCTATTCTATTCTATTCTATTCTATGAAGGATCATATCTGCTCTAGTTTACCAGTTATTTCCTGTTCTAGTCTGATCTATCATACTCTGGTCTAGTCCAGTATTCTCTGTTCTGTTCCAATCTGGTTTTGTCTGGTACAAATGTAGTCTTGTCTAATCTGGTCTAGTCTAGTCCACTCTGTTATATTCTATTCTATTTCACTGCACTGTTTTATTCCAGTTTTTCTAATGTATCTTCTCTGGTCTAGTGTACTCCAGACTAGTTTACTCTTTCTATTTTAGTAAAGCCTAGTCTACTTAACTTTCTTCTATTGTAGTCCTGCCTAGTCTAGTCCAGTCTAGTCGGTTCTAATCTATTTTAGTACACTACACTGTTTATTCCCTATCTAGTTTACACAAGTTTGTTTTAGTCTTGTCATCTAATCTGTTTTAGTTAACTAAAACTAAATCTATCAAAAGTTATTTTTGTTAATTGACAAAAAGTCTAAATAAAGTAAAATACAAATATTAGATGAAAAAATGGCCAAAATAAAATAAGTTAAAGTACTACAATTACTAAAAATAAATGAAGGATTAATATATAAATATTTTAAAAGAAACTAATAAAATTCTAAAGCAAAAGCATGTAACGAAACTACTAAAAGTTTAAAATTAAAACTAAAAAATATAAAAGCCAACTCAAAATATGAATAAATACTAGTACTATATAAGATTGTTTCAGACTAGTCTACTCTGTTGTGTTCTATTCTAGTCTAGTGTTCTCTGTCTAGTGTTCTCTGTTCTGTTCCAGTCTTAGTCTAGTTTGGTCTCATTTGTTTTCCATGAGCTCTCCTTCAGAGCAAATCAATTTTGAATTTATTGGCTATTTTGTTATGAAGATCAAGGAGCCACAGTGTGAACCCTTTATATCCCTGTCAGCATACACACTGCCCATTAGCTGCTCTTATGACATGCAGTGCACCGTTTGCTAACATCACAAATGCTGTTTCCACGTCCACGGTCAGACTACCCAACAGGAAGAGAAGAGATGTGGGCATTCAGGTTTCTGTGTGACATGATGTAACCTTTTGAAATGGATTCATGCTTTATTTCTCTTCTACTTTAAATCACTCTGTTCTATTTTCCTGACTGCACTTCTGTCCACTTGTTAGCCGCGGTGAGCTTATTACATGCATACTATTCATGCAGCGGATGCCGTCTTATTGCAGTAATTGATTGGCAGCTCAAAGACGTGAGTGGAGGTTTGGAGACTGTGGGCGTGATGTCAAAAGATGACACATGTGGGACCGACTTGCGTCTACTATATTATATTCTGTCTGATTGGGATGTGATCCTATCCGTCGATACACTAGAGAATCATGAAGTTCGCAATTAGTTAGCTGCATGATTCAATCGCCTGAACTGTTCGAAATGGCTTATTTCCCTAGAAATGTGTAATAACGTTAGCTGAATATCATGGCTTATGATATTTGTTGTGCTTCAATTATATAATCACTTGTGTTTATCAACTCCCTGAATCCATCTCTATATCATGTGTCTCTTACAAAAGAACAGTATGTTTTTTTTTTTTATTATCCTGAAAAAAAGCTATAAGACAAAATAATTTATTCTGTTTTAGTTTATTCTAGTATAGCCAAGTCTACTTAGCTAAATTCTATTTTAGTCTTGTCTAATCTGGTCTAGTCTGTTCTGTTTTAATTCGAGTCTAGTGAACTTGGTTTGATTCTAATCATCTTATCTGGTCTGGTCTAGTTTAGGTCAGTCCAGTGCACTTTTTGTTATAGTTAATGAAAGCTCATCAAGCATCATCAAGACAATGTGGAAAAGAACTGTGGGAAAGAAAAATTAGTGTGTTAGACATGTGCCGGTATTCTGTAATGCAATATATCATGGTAATAATAAATATGCACGAAATTGTTATCATGGGCACTTCTTAATACTGTGAATAATTATATATAACAAATTATTCAGAATTTGGAATGCATTTTAAGAATAATTTCCCCATCAACTGGTCAAGATGCACAATGCCCTATATGCTGCTTGAAAGATGCAGGTGTTCACTGATGTAAACAAGCAAGCATGAGAAGCACATGGGGGAACACATGAGAGATGCGCTGAATGATAGCACATTCACTCTCTGACAGCAGATGGCGCTTAACTGCAGAAAATACAGTCCTTACCATGGAAACCCCATTAATAAAGCAGCTACGCTACTTTCTAAAACATATTCAAATAATTTTATGAAGTGACGTACATGCACGAGAGATCACTTCCAGCACTTTCCGTGCTTTTGCAGACAAAGCCAGAGCGTGCACACACGTCACACAACAGGAAGCACGTGCGCCCTCAGATCAGTTGGACGTGGTTGTGTACAAGAGGTAAAAACTATATAAATACTGTTTGTTTTCTTACACAAACCACTTGTTTCGTGTCTTAAGTCATCAATGTGTACTTACGATGGGGCATAGTTTAATTCGGACTCCTCTGTGCATGCTCTTTGAGGTGGTGACCATAGACCTCCATTATATGAGTCACAGACAAGAACGGTTTGACCTAACAATATCAAAATGGGAACTACTGCGAAAACAAAGACACCTACATCTTGGATGCCCTTGAGTTAAGCTAAAACATATCAAAATTTTATTTGAAAGTGAACCATCCCTTTAACTAATGAGGTCTTATTGTAAAGTGACACCTGTCATAATCACAAATGAGAGTGCCCGTCATGGCCACCAGAGGGCACTCCAAACTGGACTTCACATATCCATTGAACTCCATTTCCCATTCACCCTGCACCTGCCACTCTTCCTACAACCACATAAACACACACAGTGACTATTGTACTACATTTCCCACAAGCCCCATCCTTTGACTCTGATTACTCTCCAGCTGCAGCTCACTGGATTTTAGTATTTAAGCTGCCAGCTTTCTTGTGTTCATCGCAAGGTCTTGTTTTACTACAGTTTACACTTCTGAGCATTATTGTCTGCCTGTTGCTTATTTTGTCTGTTCCCCGGTTTACGATTACTGCTGCCTGCATATTGGACTATATTGCTTGTTTTTTTGGACTGTGATTTTCTGTGGCCTGTGTACCAAACATGATTCTGCCTGTTCTTCCCTGTTGTGTTTGCTGTCATTGACCCCTGCCTGTACGACCACAATGTTTCTTATTAAAAGCTTGCATGGATCTAACATTTGTGATTACCCCTGCGTAACAACACAGATTGGTCTTTATTTGCACTTTAATCTGTATAAACTTTATATATTTTTCTGTTTTGCTTTATTGTATTTAAATGTTCAGTTAGTTTTGTTATAATAAAATAACCATGATAATAAATAAAAGCATTAGCAATTAATCGCAACAAGAACATATTATACCGGCATAACTCTAGTAGTGGTTGTTGATTTCTGCAAATTTGAAAACTATTAAATTACTCTTATTGGACAGTTTAATACACTGTCCTCTGAGCACCCAGGATTTTTACCTTTATAAAGTTTTTATTAAATAAAAAAAAGAAAGAAAAACTTTAAATTTGTAATATATATGTAATACATTTTTAGCGTAGCAAATATCAAGTAAAAACTTCATTAACACCCAGTCTTGCTGAACTGATATCAAATATTAAAATATTAAAACAGGTCATGACTCACTTGGTCATGCTTAAAATCAGCCTAAAAGCAGTTTCAAATGGCTAATAAAAATGTGATAATTTTGGATAAAGAGCCAGAGAATTAAATCGATTTTTGAATCAAATTTTTGTCTATTCAATTTTTTTTCATATTCATATTTACCTTCATTTGTGAAATTTTCTGAGAAATGTAGATGTATAATTGCAATTAAGAGATGCCCGCTCTCTAATTCCTGTTTTTAGAGATTGCACAAAAGAGATTTAATCAGTTTGAATGTCACACAGTGATATATAATGGCACAATGGATAGAGAGCATGTAGCATACTATTTCTGGCACATACAGTATGACAAATTTATGATATTCTGAAATCAGCCGATGTACTCATTTGCACATTTAAGAGCCACATGATCACAGGAATGCTGGTTCAAATACAGCCTGCGTGTTCACTTTCTGATCCCGTTCTTCTGATTTCTCTCTTTTCCTCCCTGTCCTATATAATAAATGCAAAAAGGCCTATAAATAAAATATTCAGGAAAAAATAAAAACAGAAGTATGTGTTAACTATGTAAAAAATGCTCTAAAACATATTTTATTAATATCTTAATGTAACACAGTAGGTTAACAGGATATCTTTGACAGTGCTAATAATGTATGAAACATAATGAAGTGTTTAGTAAAACTGTGTCAGAAATGTTGTCTTTCAGAATCCCTGCCAAACTACACATTCAAACTAACATACACTGCCTTTCAAAAGTGTTGGGTCAATAGAAGGAGAAATTAATTTTTGTATTTAGCAAGGATGCAAAATTGATCAAAGTTACAGTAAAAACGTTTATAGTGCTACAAAATGCTGTTATTTTGAACATTCTATTAAACAAAGAAACGTGAGAAGAAGAAGAAAAAACAACTGATGCATCATGGTTTCCACAGAAATATTAAGCAGCAGCAACTGTTGATAAAATGATAATAATATAATGTTTCTTGAGCATCAAATCAGCATGATTTCTGAAGCCTCATGTGACACTCAATTATAAAATATATTTCATATATTTTAAATATATATTTTATTTTAAAATACATTCAATTAAAAAAACAGCTACAATATGCTGTTCACAATATTACTGTTTTTACTATATTTTGGATCAAATAAATGTAGTCTTGGTAATCAAAAGAGTAGAGTAGTCTTTTAAAAACAGTAAAAAATCTTATAAACTTTTGAATTACAGTGTACATTTAACTAGCATATTGAATTTTGTGCATTGATCAGCTTGAAAAATACTGCTTTTTGCATGTTTAAATGAAAGAATTACAATATACAATGCTGTTTTTGTCTGATTTTATTCTGTATTTAAAATACGAACATCTGAGTTACATAAATGTTGGTGTTTCTCAATTGAAATCGATACGAGCCGTACATGCATGGGGAAAATATGGTCCCTGGCTAAACTGACTTGCTTTAAATGGTAAATTCTGGTCTTGTATCCTCTTTAGATCAGGAAGCCATCCAAATTGTGTAGTGTTGGGCCAGGACTGGAAAACACTGCTTTACAGTGTTTGTACATTGATCCTCTTCAGAGACTCAGCACTCTACGAGATCAATGATTGCAGAGTGAGAAAACAAGTCTCTGAGAATCTGAACTTGACATCCCGTGAGTCTCTCAGGACACTATGCTGTATTTCCAGGTCCAGCCGAAGTGTTAAGGATGTCGTGTCCTGGTATGGATCGAGTCGTGACTCTCAACAGGAGCCGATTCATGGCATTGTAAAAAGTGTAACTGAATCTCTCAAACAAGCCTTGCGCCCGCTGACCCATGATCTGTGAATGCTTTCATTCTTGTTGTGTCTCTCTCGAAGTGCTAAAAACCTCTGCGCTGTGTGTTTCAAGGAGAGATATGAAAGTGTGGTTTGGTTTCTTGGACATAGGGAGCAACTGTGTGTACTGTATGTGTGTATGAAATATTTGATGATGTCTATAAAGATAGGATGCTTGCGGTATTTGCTATGTGTGTGAGATATCAACATTTGAGAGGTGAGTGTGAGTGACTGTAGATTTGAAAAAGCTTATGGGTTTCTGTCAGTCCATATCTGTCGGCTTTAATAAATGCATGTGTGAGTGAGTAAACAAAGCCCGAAGCCATTCGCTTGAGTCACCTCTGAGCAAGAGATGTCCGGTGAGTTGGCGTGAGCCTATAGGACTCATAACTCAATGTGACCCTCCAAGTTAGACAACTCGCCTCATTTCGCCAATGTAAATCACCATCCAGGACAGCTCAAGCTCGAAAGAGCTTCTGTAAAACACCTGCAAATAAAAAAAGGAAACAAAAGTGAATTCCAATCGATTGCATGTAAACCACACCTTATGATGCTGATGAAAGCACAGGTGCCAACAGCCTTTCTTCCTGTCTTGTTTGTGAGTGATTCCGGGCTTTTTGAATGCTGAACTTTCTGAAGTTTACTGAAAAGATTAGAATGCTCGTGTTTGTTGGAAGTGCTGTGTTTGGTTCCGGAGCGCCGCTCGCTTGCTTGTTTTCCGTCTCGTTAGTCTGAAACAAGGAAACATGCCGTATTGTTTGCAACAACAAAGATGCCGAAAAGACTTTTTCTCCTCATGGGGACCCAGTGAAATAAAAAAATAAAATAAAAAATGTGGCTTTTAGTGTGTGTTTGTTAGCTTTCAGATTAGTGTTCACTCTTAAAAATAATGGTTTCTAATGGGGGTTTTCACAGCGGTGTCATAGAAGAAAGTTTCAGTGAACAGTTCTTAAAGGAATAGTTCAAACAGAATTTAAAATTTGCTGAACATTTACTCACCCTCAGGCCATCCAAGATGTAGACAAGTTTGTTTCTACACTGGAATAGATTTGGAGAAATGTAGCATTACATCACATGCTCACCAGTGAATCATCTGCAGTGAATGGGTGCCGTCAGAATGAGATTCCAAACAGCTGATAAAACATCACAATAATCCTGACTCCAGTCCATCAGTTAACATCTTGTGAATCGAAAGGCTGGGTATTTCTTAGAAACAAATTCATCATTAAGACATTTTAACGTTAAAAACTGTCACTTCTGGATGAAATCTATAATTTATAATCATGCTTCGCCAGTGGAAAAGCCCTTCCTCTGTTGTCCTCTCACACTGTTTTCACTTGTAAACGGTGCTTGATCTGTGCATATATCTCTCTTCTGATTCAGAGGACATGACTTTTTCACCAGAGAAAGCAATATTATGGAAATAGGACTCTGGATATTTTACCCAGAAGTAACGGGTTAAAGTTAAAAGAGTCTTGATGGATTGTTTCTTACAAACATGCAGCTTTTCTCTTTGATGTACTGGATCACTTCTGGTTTATTGTGATGTTTTTATCAGCTGTTTGGACTCTCATTCTGACGGCACCCATTCACTGCAGAGGATCCACTGGTGAGCCAAAGTGGTGTAAAGCTAAATTTATCCAAATCTGTTCCGATGAAGAAACAAACTCATCTGCGTATTGGATTGCATGAGGGTGAGTACATTTACAGCAAATCTGCATTTTTGTGTGAACCATTCCTTTAAAAGAATGGTTTCTTAGTGTTAATTTTTTCTTTTTTTTTTTCACTATAAAGGACCTTTTGCAATGTTAAACATTCTTCATGGAACCAGTTCCAATAAAGAAACTTTATTTAATAATACACTTTTAACAGATGTTTAAAATGTTCATTTCGACTCTTCTGAGAAACTGAACATCTAATACCATCACTAACTAGCAAGTTAGAGGCACAGCTTCCCCAAAATTGTGAGGTGAACATGAGGATGATTTAATGTTAATAAAATTCACAATTAATTTCAGTTTATGCCTCAGAATGTATATATTTTTGTTTGTAATTTCACAGTTACCAATACCATTACGTGAAAGCTCCACTTTTCTATAGAAATTCTATTTCTATTCTATTAAAAAAAATTAGCCAATCAGCATCGAGTGTTCACTTTCAGCGCTGAGGAGTGTTGAGAAAAGAAACATCATAGAGGAGGCTAGCCTCACTTCTGGTATATCAACCAATCATCGTAGAGACGTAAATTACGTGCTAGTTTGAACGTCTCCTGTAGGGGCCCGGCAGATAATTTACCAAGTACTTATGATGAGTAGTGATACTGAATATTTGATTGCCAACAGATTTTCCTAGCTGTCATTCAAACAGCATATACAGTACACAAATTAAAATAATGGGAGCTAGAATATAGGCTCTAGCAGTAGGTCTGATTAAATAGCACAACAGACAGCTCTCTTTTAACACAGACTTTTAAGAAATGGTGGTTAAGCAAATAATAATAATAACAATCAGCAGGGATCTCCAGACCAATACAATTCAAAGTGTGCCTCCTCTATTTTAAAACCCACGAGCCGCCACTGCGTGGGAATAGCCAAGTGCCCTACGAAGTACACTCAAACAGTATTTAAAAGTGTTTAAAAACTGTTGCAGGGACCCTTAGCTAATGATAAGCAATATTTATTCCAAACACGTCAATGATCGTTTAGTGGGGAACGCTACAAAGATTGACTCTTGTAGGCCCTCAGAGGAATGACTACAGTATTGTAGTGCGTATTATAATTATGAAGTAGATTATAGTGCTGATGATTCTGGTGACTATTATCACCGTGTCAGAGATAATGATGATCTGTGTTGCGTCTCTTTCAGAGGGCTTCGGCCTGTCTGTAGAGTGCCTTCCTACAGATCCTCTCTTAAAAATCCACGTGATTAATATTTCATTTAAAGTTCAGAGCTTTCTGCATCAGTACGCAACAAAATCACAGCTGAAAAATACAGCTCGGAGACACACAATACATCTTCCACCCTATCCCTCCCTCCCTCCTACATGAATACACTCTCTGCTTTTCTGTCTTTCATTCTCTCTTCCTCTTTTCCCTTTCGTTTCCAGGGTCTCCTGCTGCCGTTTCCTCTTTTGTTCTTTCTATCTCTCCCCTAATCTCTCCTCATCCCTTTCTCCTCCTCTGAATAATACACAGTGTTAATACACTGTGCAAAGAAGCCATATTGTATTCCCACAGTGTGTTTCTGTGATCATCTTCTCTTGGCTGCACTCAGCTTTAATGAATGTTAGGAGTTATTAGCTGGCACAAACTGCCTCTGGTGAATCACACTGTCTCAGCCTTTGTTGTTTGCATGATTCATTTTCTGTTCTGGAGCAAATTTGGCTCTTAAAAGAAGCAAGGAATCATCAGTGTCCTGCTTCATATTTCTATCACACTCTCTTTTTGGATCTTTCTTACCCGGTCTCTCTGCTATCCTCTTCCAAAAGCATGTTTGGAATTAATAATTCGTGTTTTTGCAGTGATACTATTGTGATGCTGCTCAAATGTTCTATTTCTAAAACTTTAGAAATTCTACAATAATATCTATCTATCTATCTATCTATCTATCTATCTATCTATCTATCTATCTATCTATCTATCTATCTATCTATCTATCTATCTATCTATCTATCTATCTATCTATCTATCTATCTATCTATCTATCTATCTATCTATCCATCCATCCATCCATCCATCCATCCATCTATCTATCTACAGTATCTATCTCTATCTATCTATCTATCTATCTATCTATCTATCTATCTATCTATCTATCTATCTATCTATCTGTCCGTCCGTCCGTCCGTCCGTCCGTCCGTCCGTCTGTCTGTCCGTCTGTCCCGTCTATCTGCTGTATACAAATAAATATTGTTAGTGGTTCTTATATTGCATGTACTGTTACTCATATTTAAAATTATGGATTGTCCAATAAAAATCTAATAAATGTAATTAATCTGAACTACAGAACTAAGTGAACTAAATAACTGATCTGTTTGTGCTACAAACATGAATGATTCCTCAAATCACATGCTTCGTTTAAGACAGGTGTGCTCTTACTTTTGAAAGCATTCAAACATGGTTTATGGATGATCAAAAGAATGAAAAAAACTCATAGACTTACATTGTAGAAACACCTGACCTGTATTTATGGACCAGAATATCACTGTTTTGACTTGATCTATTAAGTAACCACCCAAAACACCCTAGAAACCACATAAAAGTTAACTGAGAACCACTCCGAACTCTTTGGCAACACATTTGTTTCTGTTATCGTGATTGATCATGGTATAAGATCTGATGCGTGTCTCTCGTGTGAGATGAGAAACACTTTTCATTCTCTTATGGAATGCAGTAGATTGCCTGCGTTATTTGCTGTCTCTAATTAGGTTTAAACACACTCAAGCAGGTTTCTCTTTTTAGAGTTGTATTTTTGGCCTGTGATTTAGCTGCCGCACACAAAGATAGAAGAGCCAGTTATTAAACTGTCTTAGAAAAACTGTCTTTGAGAACAAATGGCAAGGCATGACTTCCGTTGCAGTGTTTTTTATGAAACTCTAGTTTAGGATAGAGGTCAAGCTGATTTGAAAAGGCCGTAGGGGTTTTGTACGGATGCAGTAACCTCATGTAAATGAGATTAATGATGATCTTCTAATTTTATGTTATGGCTGTGTTTTTGCCTGATTATTTACCATCCCTGTTTCCTGCAGTTATGTGGTCATTTTCAGTCTCTGAATTGGCCGTCCCCGGGGTGGAGATTGGTCGTCTCTCTGCAACAGATGCAGACCTGGGTGAAAAACGCTCGGATGGACTTTATGATCGTGGACGGAGAGGCAGGGGACACCTTCAACATTACTGGATTGAACCAAGAGGCTGTGATTTTATTAAACAAGGTGGGAGTAAAGAAACGGAAATACCTACTGTATAGTAATGTTGTTTTCTTCCATACATTCCCAACTTAGAACAAAATCCAATTTTATGCTATATCAGTCTGTATGACTCAAAACTGTTGATTGTCTTAAAAGTGAAAAATGCATAAGTAGTGAATGAGGAATATTCATATTATGAGCTAAGAAAATGCCAAATTTCCCATTTTCCTATTTCTTTTGTCCAACACAGACATTCTTTTATGTAGTTAGGCATCATACTGACACTTGAATTACCATAGCAAGCAATGTAGCTGCCCTACATATGGATTACATTGACTGTCAAAACGAATGAATTCAATTTCATTATTTGCAAAATGATTGTCAGTCTCTGGGGATGAATGTAGCAAATATACTGTACAGTGATACAAAAGCCAAGGATGGGCTATACTGCTATACTGTATGTATAAACTGTATGTATGTGTGTGTGTGTGTGTGTGTGTGTGTGTGTGTGTGTGTATATATATATATATATATATATATATATATATATATATATATATATATATACATATATATATATATTGATTTAAAAAAAAATTATATAACCATAAAACATTAAACACTCAAAACACTAGTAACTGCATAGCAACAAGCTATTATTTTTTTTTTTTTTTTTGTTTACCCTTAACAACCGTATAGTGATGATGGTAACCATTCAAAAAACCCAGGAAAAACATAGTGCACTAAAAATGTCCTAGCAAATACTCTGAACACTCCAGCAACCACATGTCAATGTCTCCATGCCAAAAAATGGGGGTGACTGGTAAGGGGTTAATAACCCTCAAAAATCAACTGCATAGCAAACACCTTGGCAACCACCCAGAAACATTTAGGATGTGTTCACTCTTGTAGTTCAGTTCCAAAAAAGAAAACAATACATTTGCTCCTGGTCCGCTGAGCGTACACACAGCCATTGTGATACATTCACCACCTGATTTGTCAGGTTGAACGAGGTATATTTTGCAATGAAACTCACAGAACATCCTAAACAAAATCTGTGATCGACTTAAAGGGATACTCCACCCCAAAATGGAGATTTTGTCATTAATCACTTATCCCAGGGGTAGGCAAGTTCGGTCCTAGAGAGCCGCAGTCCTGCAGAGTTCAGCTTCAACCCTAATCAAACACACCTGAACAAGCTCATCAATGTCTTCAGGATTAATAAGTCAGTCTATAGGGAGGTGAGGGTTTTTTTAGGGTTGGAGCTGAACTCTCCAGGACCAAACCTGCCTACCCCTGACTTATCCCCATGGCCAAACCCGTAAAAGCCTTGTTTCTCTTCGGAACACAATTTTAGATATTTTGGATGAAAACCGGGAGGCTTGTAACTGTCCCATACACTGCCAAGTGAAATACATCGGTCAAGGTCCAGAAAAGTATGACCAAATACAATGTGTTGTTTTCTTTTTTTTTTTTTTTTTGGTGTGGTTCGCATTCACACTGCTCTTTTTGCAAGTGAACCACACATGTGCTAAAGGTCATTCATTAATTGAACAGAAATTCTTCAGCGTACAAGAGTTCATTTAGAAGCGGGCCGAGACCACTACTTCAGCTGGGTCTCTGTGCGGTTGTTTGGTCCGTACCTGAGTGCGATTGCTGTATTCAAACCTGCCCAAAAGATCCGCACCAATGGAGGAAATGAACTTGAGTTCGATTCAGTCGAACCAAACAAGACGGGTGTGAATTCACCCTTTCTCGAACTGCACTAACAGAGAAATCGCACCATTACATTACAACAGCCAGTAGCTAAATTAGGCGCGGTCACTTTAAGAGACGATGAACGAATCCAATATAATACACATCCAATTTTTTTCCTCAGCTGTTTACTTTCACTTAAGAAATAACTGACATTTTTTTTTAGCATAAATTCCAAGGTGGATATTTTAAAATATTTTTTATGTATTTGTCGGCACAAGAGCAAAAATAAGCAAATTCGATGTCCAAGTGTTTTGAGACGCCTTTCTCTTCGCAGAAGAGAGCTCGGTTCAGTGTCGCTGTCTGTGATATGCGTCTCTCTCTCTCTCTCTCGGCACCGAACACAGTGCGCGAGTAACAAGCTACTCCATTCAGCTTTTCCGCGTCTTGTGTTTGGATGCTTTAATGTTTAAATCGACAAGCGGTAATTGGCTTAACAACACGTGAAAAAGATAAGCTTTCGTGACGATGCACAGCAGTGGTCCGTCAACTGTCCTGAGCATCTTTTTAGGCTGTCCTCAGCCAGTCGGTTATATAAAATATCAAGGTGAAAGTCATCATAGCTTGCTTAGTATAGACCCAGCTCGCAAGCCAACTGTGAGAATAGATTAACGGCGATAACGGCCCACCACTAGTTTTAATTGAACCAAACATGACAAATGTGAACACACTCTTACAGCACCCTAATAACCACCTAATAATGCCCTAGCAAACACTCAGAACACTGTAGTAACCACATAGCTACACCTGGGAAACCACAAACCAGTGCACTGAAAACAACAACCCTAGTAACCATGTAACAACGTAATAAAAAAACATTCTGAATGCTTTAGATGGATGCCAACACCCTGGCAATCACCAACAATGCCTCATTGTGGTAAATGACTTTTGCACTGGAAAGTATGACTCATTTCCATTCAGAAAGTGAAAGAATTTGGTTGTATTTATGTTGCATGTATTCTAAGTTGTTAGAGGGCAAAGTTAAAAGCAAAGCAATAATAAAGAAAGAAGTTACAGCAGAATGAATCACAAATTAGTTAAATTGACTCTGAGTTCAAATGTAAATGAAGGTAATCTGCAGCACAAACGTCTGCCAGCGAACATCCATATTAGCGCCGGCAGAAAGGGTATTGAACCTGCAGCCCCCGGAGAGACCTCATCACAGCACACAAAGGCAGCTGTTTGTATAAATATAAACTTTGCAGGGACAGAAAATGTGCATTTCATATAAAAGGACTTTGTGTGATGGTAAGTCACATGTAACTAATTGAGAAGAGAAGAGATTCCACCTTTTAGCTTATTCAAAATAATCAAACTGGAAAATGAATCACACGCTATTTTCTGCCCTGATAAGTGCTTATAAAGACAGACATGTATGTGTGTGTGTGTGTGTGTGTGTGTGTGTGAGTGAGAGATCTTTACCCATTCACTGAGCGCACTACTTCAATGACAGGTGTGTATGTGCAAGCTAAAGACAGCCAGAACAAACAGAACGAGGAGAGACGCAGATAAAAAGGAAAACAGGAAAGAGAAGGTTGTGAGAAACAAGATGAGTCAGAGACATGGGTGGGGGGGTGAATACGAAAAGACAGCGGAAGAACGCATAGAGACTAATGCAGCTGAGTAACAAGGGAGAGGAAGCGTGTGGAGATGTAGATTAACACAAGTGACAGAGCATTGCATGTGTGTTAGCGGCTCACAGCACTGCTCATGCCCATTGCTCCAATGCACACACACCACTACACACGGTTCTGCTGACCTTTCAGTACAGTATTATAAACTTTTGATGCATTTTATTTTTCTCCTCAAATCCACTTATACTTTTAGTTATACTTAAAAGAGCAGTGTGACCCAAATCCTGTCACAACATCAGAATCCATCTATCCATCCATCCATCCATCCATCCATCCATCCACTGTTATTTAAATGTTACAGCACTATTTTCCACTTTTCCTTTAGCCAAAAACTACACAAATCTGCAAATGCAGATTTGAATTTTCGGCCAGTGCATTGCAGGCACACATTTTGAAATGCAACAACATGTGAAATTGAGCTTCAGTAGCCAGAAGCGTTCGCTTCTACAGCTTTAAATTCTCTGTAAGTTATGTAAATACAGTTGGTCACATCATGTGCTCATGTCACTCCCATTAATGCCTCATTTAAAGTCAACATGACATCAAAATAGACCCCATTAACTTTCTTGACCGGCTCATAATGTCGTCCTGTTATTTTACATCACTTGCATCTTCTGACACTTTGATTGTGGACACCTACGGTTCTCCAATCTCATTTTGTCCAGCGTCAAAAGTGCATCCACAACCTCTAATACAGTTCTGAAGCGGTTATGGATGTTAATATAACCACATCCATGACTTCCTTCCATCTTAATACCAGCAGAGCAAGCCCTGCAGTAGTTTAAGTTATGAAGCACTGAAACCCAGACACATTGCTTTTTTTTTTTGACTCTCTGTATTGGTTTTGCTTTTTTTGTAAGTGAGGTGCAGAGATGAAAAAGGAGTGAAAGTGGGAGTTTCAGCATCTCACTGAAATGAAAAGATATTTCAGAGTGCCTTCCTGGTGCCAAAACACAGTAAAAAGAATGATGGTGTATGTGAGTTTCAATAAATGAGTGTTTTACGATGGAGCGTTTTTTATCTTGGAACACCAGGCTGTGGACTATGAGAGGCGAAGCACCTACACTCTCGCAGTGGAGGTGCAAAACCCAAACGTGGACTCACGATTCCTCAGACGAGGTCCGTTTAAGGACCGGGCAATGGTGCGTATCACGGTTCTGAATGCAGATGAGCCGCCGAAGTTCTCCCGTTCACGGTACCGGCTGGATGTGTCGGAAAACTGTCCTCCAGCATGTGTGGTGGGAAGAGTGGCCGCTGTGGACCCGGATACAGGCCTCAGTAACAACATCAAGTAAACACCTTTTTACTTTATTTACTCAGTATGACTTTCTTTTAGTCACATATACATGTAAATGGGGGAATCCCACAAGAACACATTGGTCACACGTCCTGATTTTGCTGAGTTAGATGTGTTCCTAGGTCAACATATTTTGTTGACCCTGGAACAACATTTTACTCCAAAAATATATTCTTGACCATATCCCTACACCTAAACCTAACATTATCCATGAGTAATCCCTAAAATCAGAGGAAATTATAGATGAATGACACTGGTGTACAAGCACCAAACAGTGATTTTAAGCGTAAACTTCACAAAATCTATAAAATGTTGTTCCAGGGACAACAAAGATGTCTCACTTGGTAAAATCAGGTTCTGCACATTGGTCACCCCAAAATCAATGCAAAAGTATTTTGCATACAGAAAATGAATCTTGCATAATGAATTTTGCATATGCATAATTCTCAATGCTGTTGCTCAGATCTGTTTCCAATCTTTTTAATTCAAATTTAGCGTTTTTCATAAACTAAGGTTACTTTTATGTGCCAGGGGCTTTTGAAGGCCACATTAAAACTGAAACTTCGATTTTGGAAACTTTTTACCGATTTATTTGTGCTGTTTTTCAAATGAATTTTATTTACCCATGTTATCCACTTTTAATTTTAAACTTCAAAAATATGAATATTAATGATATAAAAAAAATATATATTATTTTAAAACCAGATCTAAACAAAGAATCATTTTTATTAATTTTATAAATTATTAATAGCAAGGCAGTAATAACAGCTTGCGATAATATAAGAAACCTCTTTAAAAAATCTTACTTATCCCAAACTTTTGAACTGCAGTGTAGACCGACACGCACAAACACACACACACACACACACACACACACAGATTCCTTTGATTTCGGGGTGATATTTTACCAGAATATGCTCGTGACATGTTTTTGTGAGTTTTACAGATACAGCACATACAGTTTTTACATTATTAGTTAAAAAAACTCATATTACATCATGTCTCTGTCTGCCACAGCTAGCATGTGGGATGTTTTCACGAAACCTGTTCTGTTTCACTTGCTTAACTGGGTTATTGATGGACTGGCTGCTTTATATCTTCTAATCTGTCTGCCCTCCTCCTTTTATCCCTGTCCATTTCTTCTCAGGTACTCAATTGATCCCGAGTCGGACCCCGAGGCGCTGTTCCGTATCGCCTCTGACAATGGCCTCATCACCACTGCCGTGGAATTGGATCGGGAACAGGAGCAATGGCATAACATTACTGTCATCGCCACACAGAGAGGTACCAGAACTCCTCTGCACCGCCGCTCTTAAAGAGACATCACATCACGTCTGAGCATCTGACAATTTCACACAGGTAGCAGCGTGTAATCAGCCCACAGGAAAGCTATTACTTCTGTGGTGGCCGTGGACATGAAAACTCATGGCAGAGACACGTACAAAAAGAATTGGAAGAGAAATAGAATGAAAACTCGAATTGCTTTTGAGTCTGGTCCACCCGAGCTCAAGGTCACCCGTTTGTGCTTCCCGTTGGCCCTCATAAAACACTATCTTGCATCCCCAGAAGTGACTCGGAGTCTTTAGTGGATTTGTTCAGCTCATATTTGGTAATTACTTTCCTATTAGATACACGCTCGAGTGTGATAAGTGTGCCTCTGTTATGGCTTTATGTAATGTCATATTCAGAACATCAGATGACGTTCAGGCCACTTCTGGTCATGATACAACATTATGTCCCAAAAGAGCAAAGAGCGTATATAGAACAGTAACAGAACAGATTGGAGTTAACTTCTGTTTCATGGTCAGTAAGATTTAGCTGACCTACTTGCAGCTTAAAAACTTTTGATTTCTAACTTACTTTGCTTTATACATATACTTTATACATACATACATACATACATATATATATATATGTATATCCCATCATGCTTTTCTTTTCTGTTTCTTAGACAGCCCCAACCAAGTCACCAGGGTAGCGGTTGCCATAGAGACACTGGACATCAATGACAATGCCCCCGAGCTGGACCGACAATACAACACGGCTGTGTGTGACTCCAGCGCTGTCGGACAGGTCAGTGATCTTTGACCCCTTGAAGGCTGCAATGGAATGAGTCTGTAAATGACGCAGCATGGTCTGCATTAAAAGATTATTGTGGCCAAGAAGCATCCACAGTGGAAGACCGTGAAAGACAAACAAACTGAACATTTTTAATAAAATATGTAAAAATAAATAACGTTAAATATATATATAAAAAGATAAAGACTAAATGTCTTATATATATATATATATTGTGATGATTGATTCTGACTGGTCAATAGCAGCATTAAAATATTAAAATAAAATACAAAATATAAATTGAAAAATAAAATATAAAAATTCAATATTAAATATAAAAGAAAAAGAAAAAAATGATTAAAATATTCAGAAGTATACCTCGAGTATTTGAAAACATTATTAATAATAATAATATTTTTGCACACTGGTGTGTTTTATCTTTAGTTTGTATGTTTAACAACTCCTCTTAACCACAGTAAAATAACTCATGCATGTCATCTCTTGTCATATTGGCAAATGCAATTTAATAAAAGACACCAGTGGAATAAATATTTCTTCTGGAATAAACAAATTTGAGTTGCTTAATTCAGATAAATAAAGTATCATTGCATAATTAATCGCTGATTTCCTACAATAGCTGTTGCATATTAAAATCATTTACTGTCACATCATGATTGCATGTCTTTTGAATATTTATGGCATTATGGCAAGTACCCATATAAGAAGAATTATGTGCAGTCAGCTGGACATTTTTGCTAAATAAAATCCAACACCTATTTCTGATTGTCATGCGTGCCTACTGTGCTGGAGTGAGAAGACGCGGAGACGTAGGAGACATACGAGACTCCAATAATAAGAGAACTTTAATGAACAGAACACCAGGAAAGCGCACACATAGCACTGGGGAGAGATGAACAATTCCGGACAAGGGAAATTCAGAAATACGGGGTTTATATAATCAGAATGAAACAAGGAAATCAATGGGACACAGCTGGAACCAAATAAACACAATCAGGGCAGGAACAGGAAAACCAAAGAAGGGTATAAACATAACATGGAGCACATTGGGGAGGAAAACACAAGACAGGAACAGGTTCTGACACTGATCACTCTGTCAGGGTTTATTTTACAATAGTGATCAGCTGACCGATCAATTATAATACTTTCTGCATTTCTTTGGGAAAAGTGAACCTGTTTGTTTACCAAATGCATTTCAGAAAAGCACATTTCTATAAGCTATTGATATATTTATTGACGCAGTGCACAGTAAGTCAACCCAAACATGACGTGGCATGTTAGACTGCTAATCCTTTAGCTGTTCAGTGGCAAAAACAGACTTATTTGTGCAAATCACTGTATCAGTCTTTCCCCATTTGCATTTCAGGTGGTGCAGGTGATTCGAGCGATGGATAAAGACCAAAGCAGCCACAACTCTCCCATCCACTTCAGTATTCCTGCAGAGTCCAGCAGCTCGCTCAACTTCTCCATTAGAGAGCGGGGAGGTGTGCTCGCTTCTCTTGTCATCCATCTGTCTTTTCTTCCCATCAGTTTTCCTAATCTCCCTCCCAGTCTCTGTCCAGACATATATCCACCCTCATTACATTCATCCATTTATCTTTTTTTGTCACATTCTACTCCAGTGAACACGGCAAACTCCCTTCTCTGTGCTCCGGCAATCCGTTCTTTCATTTCGCTCATTTGTCCTGTTCGCCGCTTCAATCTGCTGATTTCTAATTTGCTTTAAGGAATGGCTCACCCCAAAATTAAAATGTATTCATCATTCATGTCTGGCTAAACCCGTAAGCTGTTATTTTTCTGCAGTGGAACACAGACAGAGACATTAGAAAGGCTTGAGTGAGGAAAACATCTGTATTGTAAATAATATAAAAATGTAATGAGAAATATATATATATATATATATATATATATATATATATATATATATATATATATATATATATACATATATTAACAAATAATAATTAACATTTTTAATATAACATTTCTCTATATATTACTGTTATTCAATATAAATAATATTTATTGTATTTTTTTGTTTATTAAATGATCTGGTTACTAGGAATATAAAATATATTTTAGAAAAAATAATATTTTGAATTATAAAAATGTGTATATAGTATGCATACAAATAAATTATATATATATATATATATAGAGAGAGAGAGAGAGAGAGAGAGAGAACATAATATTTTTGTTCAATGTGTCAAATGTCTAATGACTGTTTGTTTTTAATTTCTTTTGCTTTCAGACCACACGGCAAGTTTGGTGCTCTTGTCATCCCTGAAGGCTTTTCCTCGATTTTCCTCTTTACCTACTCTAAAAATACCCATAATGCTTCGTGACGGTGTGTCAGACCTCAGCAGTACAGGAACGGTTACCGTTACGGTATGTCCGTGCCAAAACGGTGGCATGTGGGTAGAAGAACGAAAACAACAAACGGACGAGAAGGATAAAGCGTCTGTGCCGGACTGGGAGAGACAGGTGGCGTGCTTGCCTTTACCGTCAAACTCCCTGCTGCTGGGCGTCAGCTCGGCCGCTATGCTGGCCATCCTGGCCTGTGTGTCGACTCTTCTGGGTCAGTTCTGGTTTTCAGTTCATGTCGTCAGGTTAAGCGCCATCTTTGTACCCGTCTGATTTAAGGATGTGTTGTTGCTACATCTGTCCATCACTCCCTGTCTTCATCCAGCATTGCCTCCTGGCTTGTCTTGAAATTGCAGCTTTTCTTCCATATATGTACAGTACAGACCAAAAGTTTGGACACACCTTCTCATTTAAAGAGTTTTCTTTATTTTCATGACTATGAAAATTGTAGATTCACACTGAAGGCATCAAAACTATGAACTAACACATGTGGAATTATATATGGAATTATATACATAACAAAAAAGTGTCAAACAACTGAAAATATATCATATTGTAGGTTCTTCTTTTGCTTTGATTACTGCTTTGCACACTCTTGGCATTCTCTGGATGAGCTTCAAGAGGTAGTCACCTGAAATGGTCTTCCAACAGTCTTGAAGGAGTTCCTCGAGAGATGCTTAGCACTTGTTGGCCCTTTTGCCTTCTGTCTGCGGTCCAGCTCACCCCTAAACCATCTGGATTGGGTTCAGGTCCGGTGACTGTGGAGGCCAGGTCATCTGGTGCAGCACCCCATCACTCTCCTTCTTGCTCAAATAGCCCTTGATGCCTTCAGTGTGACTCTACAATTTTCATAGTCATGAAAATAAAGAAAACTCTTTGAATGAGAAGGTGTCTCCAAACTTTTGATCTGCACTGTGTGTGTTTTTGTGAGTCGTTCTGGCCTTTCCACCAACCTGCTTCGATGTTTCTCCTCCGTTTGTCAGTTGAGTTTGCTAATGAACGTGTTTGGGTTTCGTTTGTGCATTTAAGGTCATAATAATAAACAGCATTTGATGAGTGCTGAGGGCATTGTATGGAATTTTGAGATTGCGGAGCAAACTTTTCCCACCCTCAAGGTTCCCCAAATGACACTGAACACTCAAACTTTACTAAATAAGGCTGCTAGTGCAGTGAGAGGTGGAATAGGCATTTTCTACAAAAACAATTTGGTGTGTTAATGTGTAGCCTTATGGCAACATATAATTTCCAACAATTTTTCACATGCAAAAAAAGGATTTACGGAAATAAAAGGGCAGTTTTAAAGTAAACAAATGTATACTGATTTAAAGCCACATAACCTTTAACCCCCCTCTCCAACCAAAAAAAAAAAAAAAAAAAAAAACCTCCACAAACTGCCTTTCTGCATCCAAAATTATTTGTTGTTAACCGACTAACTTTATTTAACATGACTTTACAGAAAATTATGAAAATATGGCAACATTGTATGATAATTAAAAAATTGTCTGAAATTGGAAGTGTACTAGTGCACCATTTTCTCACTGGGAATTTTGTAGATATTATTATATTATATTTTTACATTTTCTTGGAAATGTTTACCATGACATAATTGTATTTCTGCAAAAACCACACAGCTATCATTTGTATTTTCTTAAATAAAAATGAACATTAAAAAAAGCTTTTAGTAACACCATTGAATAAACCTTAATACTTATCCAATATATTGAAGTCTCAGTTCCAAATTACAGATAATTTGGAATCTTTTTTAAGAAACTAGATTTTGGACCATTTTCCTTGCAGTATATTGTTGCCATATTGCGATGTTTAGAACTTTTTTTTTTTATTCCTATATATGCTTTAAGTGGGCCGGTACCACCAGTATCTCAGTACTACCACTTACAAATATAGCTCTTGAGTGTACCGCCACCTCTCCATGTGCCCAGAACGTGCTTTTAGTGTACTGGCATGTTCATTTGGACATCTGTTTTAATAGAGGTTTTAATCCTTTGCCTGTGCTGCCGCTTTTCAGAGCACCCATCACAATGCATGCTTCCTAATTCTTCCTAGTTCGGGGAATGGAGCGTGAATCATTTGAACCAGTTCGGGAGTTCGGAGCGGGTTCGCGAATCATTTGAGTCAGTTCGGGAGTTCATAGCGGGTTTGTGAATCATTTGAGTCAGTTTGGAGATCGCAAATCATTTGAATCAGTTCAGGAGTTCGATGCGGGATCGCGGATCATTTGAGTCATTTTGGAGATCGTGAATCATTTGAATCAATTCGAGAGTTCGGAGCGGGTTCGTGAATCATTTGAGTCAGTTTGGAGATCGCGAATCATTTGAATCAATTCGAGAGTTCGGAGCGGGTTCGCGAATCATTTGAGTCATTTTGGGAGTTTGGAGCGGGATAGCGAATCATTTGAGTCAGTTCAGGAGTTCGGAGCGGGTTCGCGAATCATTGAGTCAATTTAGGGATCGCAAATCATTTGCGTAAGTTTGGGAGTTCGGAGCGGCTTCGCGGATCATTTGAATCAATTCGAGAGTTTGGGTTCACGAATCATTTGAGTCAGTTCGGGAGTTCGGAGCGGGTTTGCAAATCATTTGAGTCAGTTCGGGAGTTCAAAGCGGATTCGCGAATCATTTTAGTCAATTTGGTGATCACGAATCATTTGAATCAGTTCGGGAGTTCGGAGCGGGTTCGCGAATCATTTGAGTAAGTTCGGGAGTTCAAAGCGGGTTCGCGAATCATTTGAGTAAGTTCGGGAGTTCAAAGCGGGTTCGCGAATCATTTGAGTAAGTTCGGGAGTTCAAAGCGGGTTCGCGAATCATTTGACTCAGTTTGGGAGTTCGGAGCGTGATTCATTTGAGTCAGTTCGGGAGTTCGGAGCTGGTTCGCGAATCATTTGAGCAGTAATGCAGTAGCACTTTCTAAGGGTATTTTTTTAAAATCCTTTTGCTCATTTTATTTATGTTCAGTAGTTCTTTCTAGCTCAAGCAAATCCACAGGGAATGAGGGGAGTCATAAAAAAAAAATCACATATATATATATATATATTTGTGAAAACTAATTAACTTCTATACATAGTGTTTGTTTACTATACTCACTGCTGTGTTTGTGTTTGCACTTGGATGGGATAATGCAGATCAAAAATGAAACTTCACTTCACTTAATATAAAATCAGCCTAGCAAGAAAAGGAGTTTTAAACACATCAAATGCTGGGATAATTTCTGAAGGTCAAGCACCTCTTTTCATTGATTATTTAGTGTAAATCAAGAATTTGTCTATTTTGTACCTTAGTCATGAAATATGGCAATAACTTCCTGTCACTTTTCTCTCGTTCTCTTCTGCCCGATAGTAGTGGCAGCGCTCTCATTATTGTTGCGGAGGCAGAAACGGGACACACAGTCTCCAGTGGAGGATGATGAGATCAGGGAGAACATCATCACGTATGATGATGAGGGAGGGGGCGAAGCAGATACGGTCGCTTTCGATATAGCGACCCTGAAGAGTGCCCCCCAAAGCATGCAAAGAGCACGGCGGCTTCGGGACAGCAAGAATATGTGAGTGTGTTTGTGCGTGTGTGTGTGTTTACAATGACTTTAATGTTCACATAAATATACATCTAATTTCATCACTTGAATCTCCCAGATTTATTGCTGCCACTATTTGATCTTTCAAATCACTTCATGTCATTTCTTGACATTTGGCTTAGAAAATCCATATTAGATCAATAGTCCATGTGAATCATTCAGCTTGAATATAAGCTGACACTCACCACAAACAAAAACAGGTGTATCTTTCTATCGAATCTCTGGTTGCTCTAAATGCACTCAGTCATGTTAAATGATGTTAAATGTATATCTGATTAATGAGGGCTCTGTACTCAGAAGTGTGTGCGGTTTAATGAGCCTTCACAATGCAAATCTGACAGATGTTTCAGTGCAGAGTTCATCTAGTTAATATTTATGCTGTTCAAACCCACTCTGTGTTCTAGTCCTCTATCCATCATATTGCTATTTGATGTCATTGTAATACTCCTGGGCAAGTTGGTGAAATACTTAACTCTTAAGACTATTTTTAAAGACTCAACTGACAGGGACTACCGCAAATCTTTTAATTAAAAATGTTTATGGTAACTTAGAAGTATCTGGTTTATCTGGTATTGGTGCAAAAGTTGCAAGGAATGTTGTTTCCCAATGAAATGCTTCATCTGTGTAGATGAACAGAAGCTTTATGCAATATTTGCATCATCTCATAACTATGTGGTAAAGCATAACTATGGAAGCTAATTTCTGCCACGAAAAAATAAAATAATGCATTGAATGTTATAATCATAGCATTAAAAAGTAACATTTATGATAACAAGTCAAAAGATATTATGAGATAGTCAAAATTGTAAGATGCATAATTTGAGATTAAAACGTTTATGACACTAAGTAATAATTATAAAATGAAAATGCTTAAGTAATAATTGAGGACAAAAGTTTAAATTATGAGATAATAATTAAGAGATAACAATTTCCACAAAAACATTAAGCAGCACAGTTGTTTTCGATATTGATAATAAAAGTTTCTTAAGCACCAAATCAGCACAAAGTCATAATTAAGAGATATAAGTGAACAAAAAGTTATAAGTCAAAAATATTAGACAGTAAGTCACAATTTTGAGAAGTTATGAGATACCAAGTCGAAATTTTGTTATATATATATATATATATATATATATATATATATATATATATATATATAATAATTTCTGAGCAAAATATAAAAATTAATTATTCATAAAAAAGTAATAATTATGAGTTAAGTTGATTTTATCTCGTCATTTTTAATTATGCAATATTTTTGACTTGTGTAATAATCAAAATTAACAAAAGCATGATTTTAAGGCTTCAATAGTTAATTAAACAAATTTATAATTTTTTTATTTCCTAATTTCTATGTTATTATAACAGTTATTCTCAGGATAACTTGGAAAGCATTAGAACCTTCAGTTGGAGTCAGAGTTTGGGTTTGGACCCGCGCCGTCCCGTCTCTGCACCTCTCTACGGACGATACTGCTACAGTATCCAGACACTTCCAGCTTCGAGAAACAGACTCGGCCCGTTCAGCTCCAGGCTGGACCTCGCCAAACTGGCCTACGTTCTTCCTGGCAGCCAAGGCCAGGTTGGCGGCCCTTTAGAATCCGGTTCAGTATTTATCGGCAAGAACAGGGATGGATTAGAACAGAAAAGAGCGGACGGATCCACCAGCAGCATTCCAAAAGAGAGCGAGACAGGAAGTGAGGTCATCTCTGAGAGCCACACGCTCAGCCAGGATCAGGTAAACTTCTTCCCACTAATATTTATCACATTACAATCCTATAGAGCAGAACAGCAGGATTCAAGGAGTGCAAATTCAATCTATTGTCTTTATAAACAAATTGTTTCTTTAATTATAATTTCTAAACATTTCTTAAGTGATGAGATGTGATTCCTTTAAAGCCACAAATTGGTGTGATATCAACTTAATAAAAATAAAAAATAAAAGATCCACCAATCACAAAAGTGGATGTTGCTAAATATGTCAATGAAAATCAAAGCAAATGAGCTCAATTAGTGGCCAATAGTGAGTCGGTCTCTTATAATCTCAAACTTCTTATATTTTGCAATAACCATAAAATATATTGATTTACAGTTATATCAAAAATTACGAAACTAAAAATTATACTCATTTTATATATATTTGATTACATGGTGCACAGTGCTTCTTAGTATAAGTAATATTGATTTAAAGTATTTTCTTTGCTTTAAACTTTATTTAATTTTTTTTTTTTTTTATGCTTGTGGAGGAAATTAATAGGAAAAAATGCGCTCTCTTATCATAGAATGTTTAAATCTTCATGTTATATTAAAAATCTTTGCTCTTTAAATTTGAGATCCCAGAGATTTGCTCTACTATTTAAAAGTTTGGGGTCAGTATGACACTGCACAACTGTTTTCGGCACTGATAATAATCAGAAATGTTTCTTGAGTAGCAGATCAGAATATCAGAATGATTTCTGAAGGATCATGTGAGACTTAAGACTGGAGTAATGATGCTGAAAATTCAGCTTTGCATCACAGAAATAAATTACATTATAAAATATATAAAAAAAGAAGACTGTTATTTGAAATGGTAATAATATTTCACAATATAACTGTTTTTACTGTATTTTGATCAAATAATAGCAGAAGAGACTTGACTGAAAAACATTAAAACTTTTGAACGCTAGTGCATAAATATGTAGTACATAAATAGTGAGCTATTAAACAGCCTGACCATGTTCCTCACAGTTTTTTTTTTTTTCTCAGTCTGTGCATTCGGATCAGGTTCTGTTCGTGAAGGACTCCAGTCAGAGCGGTTCCTGCTCAGAGGCCTCCAGCACTTCTGTGAGCCATAAACCGGAGCCATCCCCTCACTGCTTGACCACACGTGCCTCCATTTCCACCATCACCACAGATGACTCCGTCCCCGCTTCGGCTTTGGATAAGAATGGGGACATTGTGCTCATCAGCACCAGTCAGAGCACATCTAGCCTGGGTACGACGGAGATGCCGTTCAGAACGATGGAAGGTACATTGCTAAGAGGCGGCAGAGGGATACCTTTGACTGGGACGACACTTCTTTACCCAGAAGCTGCCGGACTAATGGGCTTGTATGGAGTGGGTGGGCAGAATTATGTGCCACACCTAGTGAGGCCCCTTCCAGGAGGGGCAGGGCTGGGTGAAAGGGGGTTGGGCTTGGGGAATGGGAAAGTTGGCCATGCGAACTCAGAAAAGGCAGGTGCAGATTCGTTGACAAACCGTATGGGCGATTTCCTGCAACACCGTCTAGCCCTGGTGACCTTTGACCCCATGCAGCCACCATACGACTCGCTGCAGACGTACGGATTGGAGGGGGACGGCTCCCAGGCCACGTCTCTCAGCTCGCTCGAAAGCGAGGCTGAAAAAGATACAGAGGGACAGAAACACAGATTTGAGGAGTGGGGACCCAAGTTTGACAGGTTGCTTGATATTTTCAGGGAACGAGCGAAAGAAAAAGAGGTTAATGAAAAACATCAGCGTGAGCATTTAAAAGAAGAACATCAGGAGGAGGAAATGAACAAGACAGAAAACAACAGTGAGTCAGAAATTCGGAAAAAGGATGAAAAAACTGATTTGAACGAGACACGGCGGGCCGAAGAGGAAAACACAGAAGAATTGGAAGCAATACACTAAAGAGGAAATGGAAGTAAAGGGGAAGGATGTGATGTCACGTCGTGAGCTTTCAAAAGCAATAAGTGCTGAAAGGAGCCAATGAGCACAATCTGGACAAAGAGAATTTTATATGGACCTGCCAAAAACCTGTATGTCAGTGTTTAAAGGAACAGAGAGTCTTATGTAAGTTGCAGTACTCACCTTCATTTGACGTCCAGCCACACACACAGTGTTAACATAGTAAAATACAAACATCTAAATCTTTCTCATATTTCCAGATTTCAATCTCAGATTTTCGTTGTGATACCCAGCATTAACATACATTGATAATTTTTTGGTGATGAGATAATCCGTTATTATGGTCACAAGATGTGAAAAAACAGACATAACTTTCTCACAATCTAATCAGCAGTATCTGATTATATATCAAATTATTTCACCAGTGTAATTTTTTCTATTATTTATATATTTCAATGTTAATTTATAATTTGAATTTAAAATAATACATAAAAACAATATTTTTATATGTTTATATTACACTTGAAAGCTTGTCTCTCCCCAATGAGAGCATTTGAAATCTTCATTTCTTCACTTCTGATTACTATTAAAATAATTTATTGAGGCATTAGTGTTTACAAAATGTGAGAAATCAAGAAAAAGTATCTGAATTATCTGTCAGTATTTTTTCAATTCGGTAAATGACAGAAATGTTTCAGTTTGCACAGCCTGTAATATGTAAGTGATGATTTGATTTCTCATTAAATATGGCATATTAGGTGGGGAATCCACCACAACAGGGCCTGTCTTGTTCCACATACGCATATTAGCAGCACGTGTCTTAGTCGTCTCTTTCAACGTTTCCCCGTTACACTTCACTTAATAATTCACGTCGCCATGACAAGCCAAAGCTATGAAACATCTCATTTCTGAAATATTGATTTCAGCCCTACAAGCGCCATTGTTTGAAAAATAGGTCTCATGAAATATGTACAGATGCTGACGAATTCATATCGACGCTTGTGTATTAATAAGGCGACTCTCTCGCACAGATTTTGACAGCGAGGAAACTCAACGGTACGATAAAAGGCTGTTTTTTTACTAGGTCACTGCAACCACACACACGTCAATGCATAAAGATGATTTGCGCATGGCTTATTTCTATCCGTTTTTAGACTGGTTTTTCTTTCTTTACTAGTCAGGGTTGCTTATAGTTTGGATTAGACCTCTTGAACTGCTTCACTTCTTTAACCCTTTTAGTTTTTTTGGACCTATGCAATTGAAACTTTGAGACCGTGAACTTCTGAACTGAATGTGATCCTGTTTCATATAGTTTTTTTTTTTTTTTTTTTTGTCCTGTATGCTGTTTGCGTTCTCATGCACAGATGTAAATATCATTGGAGATCTAATAAGCCTTTTGGACCAGATAGTTTATGGTAATCTGAATCTGTTTATGTGAATGTTGAATTCAGTCCTACTTTAAAACCACAGCTGGAAGATCCAGATCATTTCTAATGTGTTGTATGATCTCTTGTCAAACTGACTGTCATATGATGTTCAATAAATAGTGTACAGTGAACTTTGGTAAATGTGGATTCACAGATGTATGTGCATTTCTTTAGTAATTAACCAAGCCACTGAAATGTTTACAGTGCTCTTTTCCATAAAGTGAAAGTTTGCATTGATCTGTCAGTCTCTCAAGAGGACTAAATGCACCATATAAGCATAATAAATGTAGTTTTGTTTGTTAGCCAAGTGCAACATCTTACGTCTTCTGAAATCATATGACAGATTTGTGTGATGAAGAGACTGAAATGCAAGTCATTAAGCTAAAATGTTTGCCTCTGAAATATCATTCACGCTTGTACATATTCATATTTGGTACAAATCTGATTCATTGAATATGAGCTTGAAAATGTGCAAGTAGCAATAAGCAGGGTTATTATGGTTAACTGTGTTTTGTGTGAAAGATTCTGATGTTAACATAAGGAGACTTGAGGACCCTTTATATATTAATGTGTCCTGATCGAGCGACAACCTCCCACTCCCTCTCTTGAAACCAACAAGGAAGTGACTAAAATTGCAATTCATCGACTGGCCGAGGCTGGCTGCAAAAGGGAGTCAATCTCATAGACTCCCCATGTTAAAATGGCCAACTTTACAGCAGAAAAAAAATGTTTTGGAATGTTTTCACCGTTTGGTGCAGAGAGCGTGAGGTGGACCCAGTTAACTGCCCAGTGGCTTCAGTGCTGGAGTTCCTCCACGATCGCTTCTCAGCTGGTCTTACCTCGTCCACTCTCAAGGTGCATGTGGCTGCCATTTCAGCTTTCCATGCTACTCTGTGTGATGGGCCTCTGGGGAGACAGCCGTTGGTCGTATGTTTCCTCCGTGGGGCTTGGAGGATGAGACCGGCGGCTCGTACCAGGGTTCCCACTTGGGACCTGGAGGTGGTTCTCGGAGGGTTGGTTGAGGCCCCCTTCGAACCGCTGGAGTCGGCTGAGGCCAAGAACCTTTCCCTTAAGGTGGCTTTCTTATTGGCCATTACTTCTCTGAGGAGGGTAGGAGATCTCCAGGCACGCTCTATATCTGATGGGTGCCTGGAGTTTGCTCCAGGCGATATCATGGAAATCCTACTTCCTAGGCCAGGCTATTTGCCCAAGGTGCCGACTAATGTGGCACGGCCTACGGTTCTGCAGGCTTTTCATACTCCACCTCACGGCAGATGAGGAGAGACTTCACCTGCTCTGCCCTGTCAGATCTCAAAAAATATATATCCAGAGGTCCTCCTTATGGCGTAAGTCAGACCAGTTGTTAGTCTGTTTCGGGTCGCCCAAGAAGGGGCCTCCTGCTTCCAAACAGACCATTAGCAACTGGATTGTCCAAGCTATATCTATGGCCTACCAGGTGCGCAATTTGCCTTCACCTCTGGCCGTGAGGGCTCATTCTACCAGAGGCATGGCGTCCTCTAGAGCCCTCCTCTCAGGGGCCCCCATCCAGGAGGTCTGCAATGCAGCAGGATGGGCCACCCCTCACACTTTTATTAGATTCTACAGCCTGGACATTCCATCGACACCTGGCACCCTTGTGCTCTCGTCCTAAGTGTGCCTGTTCGCAGCTTCGACGCAGTTCTCGTTCCCCTTCTTGGGAAACAAGGGTTACAGTCGTAATCCGAGAGGCTTTATCGCATTGAGAATAAAATTCAATTTCACTAAAAATCCATTGTTATACATAACGGCTCATATGAAATTATTTTAAATGCCCATCTTACGCAAAATTATTTATTTATTTATATTTTTTTGCAATTCATTGAAAACTTTAAATATGACAGCCTAAAGTGTGGCTCCAGTGCGTAATTATAATCCACGGCATAAATTTTTAAGCAGGAGTGAATTATTAACACTATTTTAAGATCTAGCAGCACTAGACCGTCACACCGCAAACTTCTAAATACAGAACCAGTGTCTTGATCTGACACAAGGCCGCTATCACAGATTCTGTTCAGAGGGAGAATGCATTTTTATTGCACTGTCACTTTGGTTTCTAACTCGAGACTCCAGCGAAACGAAGAAGAAAGCGAGGTAGAAACGTGCTTTAGGCTTAAGACCTCAGGTTGAGAGATCCAGATCAAGTGCATCTTTCCGTCTGTCTCTTGAACTGCATGATGTGCAGCACTTTCTGCTTTTATCTGCACAGGTTGACAGCGAGACACAGAATCACTTATTCAGAAGAAAGCCGGGATCTAGAAGGTAAAGGCACGCCACCATTAATAACGTAAACTGGAATAGCGTTAAATTAGAGGGAAAGGAGGCCAGCGGGCTTTTAGTCCTTTTGCTATGTGGCCAGCTGACGCTAAATTATTCAGCAAAACACAAAAACCGCCACAGATAGAGTGTTTTTAAAGTTTTAAGCAACTATACCTTCAAGACAGCGTCGTCTGCTGTTTGTAATTTACCTTTGGTAGCGCCAAAAGCATAGCGTGATGGCCGCCTGCTCCCTAGCCGTTAGCAATCTCTTATTTAAAGCGGGAAAATGTAGCTGTGCTAATGACATGAGTCATGAGGATTATGAGAGATCCTGCTGTCACCTGCTCTGAGATGATGATATCCTCGGGCTGTTTGTGTGCTCGCTGGAGAAATGAACCTTCATGAAGGACTTTAATTAATGTTTGTTTTCTCCCAAACTACCTCAAGACCACTGTGTGAGGGAGAAGAGAATTACAGTGGGCTGATTCCTCAGAAGAACACTTCATTACTTTGTATTTTGAAGTAAAACTCATAGTATTAGTGATATTCTGTTTGTTCTTTTCGATATATTTTCGGTTTTCGTTTTGGTTTTAGTCACAGTTTCAGTAATTATGTTGTGCTTTTGTTTATTAGCCTACCTTTTTCAATATGTAGATTTTAGTTTACTTAAACTAAAAATGAGACATCAAACTCAAAAAACAAGTGAAATGAAATTAAAACAATTATTTAAAGAAATTATGGTTTTAGTTAATGTTAATGCTATAAAGTTGTGTGTGTGTGTGTGTGTGTGTGTGTTTTATGGAAGCTGATACTTGAGGATTTTTTGATGAATAAAAAAATTAAAAAGAACTGAAATTATTTGAACTAGAAAACTTCCAGAACATTATAAATGTCTTTATTGTCAATTTCTATCAATTTAATGCATTCTTACTGAATAAAAGTATTAATTTATAAAATTTAAGTACTAAAAATAAGACAATTAAACAATTACAACATTATAAAACTATTTTAAAATGGTATGTATTTACATCCTTTAATAAAAACTAGAATGTCTACTTCTATATAAAAAATAGTATTTTGTATGGAGAAATAAATTAATTTAGAGACAAATAAGAGAGAAATTTACATTTTAAAAAAAGAGACCAACAAAAAAATTAAGGACATGTTTTATAAATATAAAAATGTCTTTGTACAGAAAATCTGGAAATGTCACATACATTTTCTATTACAATTTGTGCATGCTGCATGTACAGTTCCATTTAACAATGTATTTTTCGGATAAAAATAAGTAAAAGTGAATTTCTATGGAAGTCTAGGTGTTTCACTTAAGTTAACCTTCTCAGGCTCAAATTAAGTTTTAGTAACTTAGTTAATTTAGTAACCTATAGTAAAGTTTTTAGTACTCCAGATTCATAAAATATGTATCTGGAGTAATGAGGTTTTTAGTTACTTTACTGTTGCAAATCTGCAACGCCTGCCTTGAGAGGGTTAAATAAATTAATTACTAATTTATACATTGAAAAATTAAAATATGAATAAACTGCATCTCAACTTACCAAAAAAAAAATGGCGCTAAATAAACTATTTAAATGATAAAATAGAATTTTAAGTCTTTGCCAATTGCTTTTATCAATCAAGTTAAAGACGGCTGAATATACAGAAATAACCACTAAACATGACACTCTTATACATGTCAGTTTTTTGCACAGCAAATGGATTCTTCTTCATGCGCAGCAGCTGCAGCTCCACAGGACCAGACGCCTTCACTGCTTCTTGCTCAACTGCTCAAGTGCTTTCTTGACTAGATGCCCGGTGATGGCTTTATCAACCATCACACAGTGAACACCTCAAAAGCAGGAATCAACTGCTTATTCAACCGAACAAACAGTCTCCAACTTTCACTGTACAGTTCCAGATCTCTGAAGCAGCTGTAAAGGTTTGCTGAGGAGAGTAAGCAGAGACTTACCTAGCCTGCCAACCTCCACAATGTTCCTGTCCTCATCATCAAAGAGCATCATGTCAGAAAACTGGACGCCACTGTCAGCTTTCAGCCTGGAGACAGAACAACAGTCAGAGGGACTGAGGTACTGTAGACACATGTGAGCGAGGCCCCGCATGAACAGACAGACGCACACACTTATATGTCAATTTGATTTAGAACAGAACTGTGAAATTACTGTACACCACTGAACACAGTTTGGAATAATGAAGATATATTTTTTTATGTTTTTGTACTATACCCAGGTGCATTTATTTGATCATAAATACAGTAAAACAGTAATATTGTCAAATATTATTACAATTTAAAAAAGCAGTTTTCTATTTGAATTTATTTTAAAATGCAGTTTATTCCCGTGATAAATCATTACTCATTACATTACATTAGTCTTCAGTGTCACGTGATCCTTCAGAAATCATTCTAATATGCTGATTTACTGCTCAAGAAACATATATTATTATTGTTTATTAATCAACAGTTTGGCTGCTTAATATTTTCATGGAAACTTTGATAATATATTGATGAATATTAGAAAGTTCTATTTCAAGTTTGAAATAGAAGTCTTTTGTAACATTAGAAATGTCTTTACTGTCACTTTTGATTAAAGTGTTCTTGTAGAAAAAAAAAACATTTTCTGAATATACGTACAGTGGACAGAAATACCTACATAATGGTAGTCATGTTGTATTTTGATTTTATATACTGACAATAAACACACTTCCAGGGAATTTAATTCAAATTCATGTGAAAATAGTTTAACTGTTAGTTATAAGTAGTCTGTGCACTGTTTTTAGCGGCACTTTGCTGCCTGTTGCCCTGTAGCTGTTGTTTACACTGCTCCACATGTTCAGCGCTGAGGGACATCAGCTGTGTCAGGAAGCTTATGGAGGGCTTGATGCGTCGCTTATGACGCGATCGATGGCTTCGTCCACCATCATGTCAGATATGCAAGAAAAAGTGTAGGAGAGTGTCTGACACCATCACTGCATTTAATTCATACCTTATCTGTAAAAAATAAAACAAAGAGAATGAAAAAAAAAAATAAATTCCCCCAAAAATTTTAAACTTTAGAACACTTGATAAAAAGATCTTACTTTCTGGGTTCTTCAGGGCCTTGTGGATGAATCTGGCAGCTGGTAAGAAGTATGTCCATGTTGAAACCATCTCTGTGTGTTGTGGCCAAGCCACAATATTTGATGTTCATGCCTCTGTAATATTTGGCCCCTGTATTAATCTTTCCTTTCAGGTCTTTCTCTCGTGGCATTCCCATCAGGACCCTCAGCTTCTTCTTCACTGCTGTAGCATTTAAGATGTGGGTAATACCCATCTCTTTGAGTTTGGTTCGGTCTCTTGCTGTCTCTCAACACAAGAACACAACAACCTAATTTAGCCTTTCAGTAAAGAGGATTAATATTGTAGAAATACAACTGTGTTTGATTCCTGCATTACATTATTGCTTTATCACATGGTTTATATTCATCTATATAAGTTGCAGACTTACTCATTTCCCAAGAAGACGTTGGGCCAGACCTCAGTGACCGGTGTCTCAGTACATTATACAGTATACAGTACATTGCTCCAAACATTTTTTCAACTGGGAAATGTTTTGAGGAATATAGTTCTCTGACACCGAAAGCTCCATCACTTGACGTTCTTACTCAGGGACGCTTGCTCCAGGGACACACGGTGGCTCTGGAAGAGTAGGATTCTTCTGAGGCTGTGCTGAGATCCCAAAAAGCTTTTGGAAGAATGCACAATTTTTTTTTTATCTTCCTTACCTTGGCACATTCTGAAAAAGAAGATTGTATGTTATTAGAATCATCTCTAACAACAGATTAATCATGCACATTTTGAAAAATATTTGAATGTCATTGTAATGTTGCAACTCAAATGCTTTGTTGACATTCACCTGTTAGGATGTGCTCCTCAGGGGTTTCAGGAGAAGCATCAGTGCCTCTCTGATCGTTCCCACTGATGCTCCCTCTCACTTCTGCCGAAGGCTCTGCTCGATCAGTCAGATCGCCGATGTCATCCACTAAACCTCCTGAAAATGAAAGGTCCCTATTCAGAAGTGATGGATCTGGGATACACCATTCCACAGTTTAGACCGGATCCAGTTCAGGTTCCATAAATTCAGATGTTGATGTCAAAGGTTCAGATGTTTGTTCAGGAGCACTTACAGCTGGGACACACAGCGACTCATCTGGATCTGGCTGCACTGAGATCCCATAACGCTTTTGGAAGAACACTGTTTTTGGAAGAACACTAATTGTCTTGCTCAAATTGGAATATTAAAAATACTACTAATAATAATAATAATTAAGAAAAACATTTCACATTTACTGTTGCTCAGTAAAATCAAATGACAGCCAAAAAATTCCCTTTGCAGATTACACTTACATTCAAGTTGGTCAGTTAAATTCAGCGCACTGACCGATATAAAGCTGCTTGTTTCAAAATATGGGTGTTAAAAGTTCAGCACGTACATGTTGTTCACCTTAAGTCCGACATTTTTATTTGCAGCTCAATGCAATGTTGTATTTCACATGCTCTGTTGATATTTACCTATTGAGATATCCTCATCAAAGATTTCAAGAGAAGCATCATGTCACCCAGACCGATCTCACTGCTGCTTCCTGCCGACTCAGAAACAGCTGGATCAGTCTTAGGCTGTGCTGAGATCCCAGTCCGGAAGAACTCACTAATGGTCTTCCTATCTTTGGCAAATTCTGGAAAAGAAGAAAAGTATGTTATTACAAACACATCTAACCACAAAAAAAAAAAAAAAATGTTGCTCAGCAAAATCAAGTGAGAGCAAAGCAATTTCCTCCACAGATTGCACTCATTTTTACATGGGTCACTTAAATTTTCCATTTACAACAAAAACAAACTGCAACAAAAGTGCCTTTTAGAAGTAATGGCAGACGGTTTGCATTTTTGTGCATCTTTACACCTCTAGGCTAAAAGTGAGCTCTGAGTCAGCTGAAATGTCGTTGAAATATCACTTATGTGATTTAAACATTTGGTCTGACATTTTTTATTTGCAATTCATTGCAATTTTGGATTTCAATTGCTCTTTTCTCAGTTACCTGTTTGGATGTCCTCCTCAGAGGTTTCAGGAGAAGCATTCATGCCATCCTGGTTGATCTCACTGCTGCTTCCTGTCTCTTCTGTAGAAGGTCCTGCTGGATTGTTTTCAGCTACACCGGCTCTGAGATACCATCCTTGAGGTTCAGCCTTCACCTGCACATCTTTCTCCTCACAGGAGACTGTGTCGTTCATGTCAACCTCTAGTTCCACATATGTATATGTCTTCCGGTTTATAGCAATTGAAATGTTCATGGCACTGGTAATCTCTTGCTCATCTGATGCCCAGTAACTTTCAGTGCAGTAGAAGGCGCCATTGACATAAACCTGGTGTTGCTAGCACCTTACTTTACTGATTGAGCTAGTAATGCTATTCAACTTTCTCCTGAGCTGCTGCTGCCAAATTAATTCTGCTGATCTTGAAAATGCAACTGCCATTATGCATATTTTGGTTGTAAACATTGAATTATAAAACAGTTAGTTCCAGTCCTCAATTCTGATTGGTCAACAGCTGTGTCTTATTCACAATAAAGCATGGCTATGACCGCTTCAACTGACGGTTCAGTGCGCGACACCTTTAGCAACATAAATACAGCCTCAAAACTGTTCCATGTATTATTTCATCAAAATTTGTTATTTATTAAATGAAGTATGGCATTATGTTGCATCATTCACCTTTAGTTTCAAGACCACACCCTTCCTCCGTCAATTAAACTCTTTTCATGCGGTAGATCTGATGTTTTCTCATGCTGAGAGATAAGCAGATGTATGCGTGTGAAAAAACATCATATGGTGTTAAGAAATAAAAGACCCAGCGGATGAGAAGAGTTCCTATTCTCTGTTTTGATTTGAGCTTCATCAGATGAGGCATGTTACATCAGGACATCCTTACGGCTGTCAGGAACTATTTTTTAGCGAAAGGACAGCATTTAATGAACTTACTTCAAAAATTGAACTTAAGATATATGCATTTTTTGGTTTAAGTATTTTTTATTGGGTGGTAACTATTTAATAAAAGTAATAAACCCCTTGAAGCTGTGGTTTATAGTGCATTTATAGCAGCTCCACATCATGCCTACAATGCTCCTTAGCTGTTAGAAATACACTGTAAACTATGGCTTCTTGTTTTGTTTTTTTCTTGGTTTTTTCTTTTTTTGTTTTTTTTTGCTTTATTTAATTGTATTTATTTAATCTACAATTAAAATTAAACTGAAAACTGAATTATTCATTCACACAATTAACAGAAATTGCATGAATAATTTGCTGCCCCCTGACTGGTTTATATGACAAACCTAGATGCCACCTCTCATTCTGCTCTTGCCCCCATTTCCCATCAAAATGATAAAATCCTGTACACACCCCTGGCACTCGGTGCCTGAATTTACTCGCTCAGGTGAACTACAGTATGTCTCTGCCCTTTTTCATTTCCTGCTCAGATAAAATGACATGAAATAGGATGGCTGTTCCAGATGATATCCCTGTCTTACTCTTCCCCTCTCTTCAAGCACATTTGATTAAACCCATCTTCTGTCCCTGAATCCTGTGGTGGTGAGGACAATGCCCATCAGAACCATCAGCCACAGGGAGGCTGAGAGGAGCCGGTTGCTAGGAGACCAGACTCATCTTTGTAGAAGCTGCTGTCGATGCATTCCTGGGATAACTGGACAGACATGACAAAGTGAAGCACTAATCATTTCCAGCCACTCTGATGTGTCATGAGTTATTATTCTCTCAATCAATCATACAATATCACTGTGATGAGCTGATTTGTGAATTTCACAAATCTGACTTTCACAAATCTGCTGCCTGAGGTTAAGAGTCTTCATTAGCCCTATAAAGCCTGCTGTATCATATCCAATACTCACATTTATAAGTCATCCAAATCAAACTTTGCTGAAAAACCTGTTGTACGCAATCTATAACCTGCCTTCAGTCATCTGGTTATATTTCTTTAGCAAATAAAAGCCATAACTGTAAGAACATTCTGATTCAGCTCGTGGTTTTTGGTGTGAAGATAATTTTTATTAAGTAAACATAAGAATAACTTTTATATTATAAGTGATATTTCAAGATGATTTTTTCTATAGAGGGGGATTTTTTATTTTTTTTTAATCACCATTCAGTTTTTATTTTTTATACCAAACTTTGTACAATGATGATTCTCAACTAGGAAACAAACAGAGAAATTTGCTAAAATATAATGTCCTCTACAGAGGACAAATCTCCACAGCTGGGTGTCAGGAGGCTGTATTTGTAAAATATGTTTTAATATTATAATATTTTATGTTAATATTTATAATTAGAAGTGTGGTGATTACAAATTTGTGTTCATTTGCCAACAAGCAAGTTTTGAGCCAATATTAATACAATGAATTTAAATCAAACTCTCTGTCTCTGATTTGTTTGTTAATTGGTTGTCTGCTATTTTCAGATGACAGTGTGACAATGTGCCCACACTGCAGGTATGCACATATTGTCCTTAATTTATAATGGAATGAATTTGTTGCACCACTCAATTGTTGCACAATCAAAATGTCATGTTGCTGTGGTTTGAAATGATTTGACATTAAATGCTTGGCATAATGGTTGATTTATTGCCATTACGGTCTGTAAATAGTCTATCTCTTGCCTGTAATTTAATGCAGTGCTTCCTACTTGCCATTCTGCACCACAGTTTCCTAAAGGACTCAAATGTGCTACAAATGACAATAAACCTCAATTTGACTTGTTGTAATGGCCTAAAAGTACGAATGTTTTTGCAACACCCTTGAAGAAATCCCTTCAGGGATATCCTTCTGTCCAGGGTTTCATGCACTGAGCTTTAGTAAGCTCATGTACCCTGCTAAAAAGACCCGTTTTTAGCAGATGGGTGATTTGCTGATTTAGTCTGTGTCTTCAGTTTGCCAAGTGCATAAAACCACTCTACAGCCATCAAAAGAGACAGACCAGGGGTGCAAAAATGGGGGTTGCAATATATGTAGTGCATAAGGGTGCCCACGAGGGAAGGGCACCAAATCTTCTTTAATAAAAATGTTATAAATAATCACAATCTTATTTGTAATAATAATAAGAAAAAGAAGAAACAGGTTTATTGTTTAAGTCATTAATCAATATTAATCATTGTTGCCTGAGTAGCCAGCTATGAGGTGACCGAGATCTGGACCTTTATATTTTTCTGATGTGTACTTAGTAAAATAATTGCTTATTATAGAATGCTTATTATGCAGATTACCTTCATCCGCCCTCTTCTTGTGTAAGATTTCCACAAATAAATATGAACTGTTTAAGCAATTTACGACTTCAGTTTTGATGTAATTTTCAGCAGTACAAACAAATTTCACTCTAATAAATGATCTTGGTTTCTAAGGAGACAGTAGTGGAGCCTGAGACGGAATATGAGAAACAACGAAAAACCAAGGTAAATCTGACTTGCAAACAGCAAACAGCACTTGATTGTGCATCGCTTCCAGTGACTCAAGCAGTACATTTGTGTAATTCTGGAACAAGTGATACAATATGTATTTAGAATAGGCTACATAATAAATCAGCTGTAGCTATTTCATTCCAAACAGTGTTTCAAATTACAAATGCAATTTCAGAACAACTGTATGCCATTCAAGCTGTTTTGTTGATTGATGGACTGCAAAATGGACATTCAAACGTTCCTTTTGTGTGGATCATTTTGTTTTATCTTTTGAACATTCAAAACCGACTGCTCATTCATTTCAGGCTTCAGATATAGATTGATTTGAGGTGCTGCTCATCATAATGAAAATCTAACATCATTGCAGGTTTAAACAAGTACACTTCATTCTCACTTCATGGATCTTTGTTAAGTGAATCTCTCTTTTCATTTCCATCTTTTTGTCATATATTTCCCCTATAAGTTCACTCTGACTTTCCCCATTTGATCTGTCAGACTGAGTGTTGCTGCATTTCACCCTGCTTCTACATAACGTCCTCCTTCTCTATGCTTTCACAGCAATTCCCAATTCTTACAGTCATTTTCTTCAGATGGATTCACCTGCTCCTGCTGAGGTTCGACTGACAGGCTCTTAAGTTCAGATATGTTGCCGACTAATCGCCCCGTCCCTCTGCGAGCTTCACTTTGAAGATATCTGCATCTGTAGAGTATAGAAAGTACACGGAAATTCAAAAGAACTCATTGCAAAGTTTTCCGACACAGGGTAGGTTTATGTAACAGATTTGGGTACAAATCCAATTCACTCCCCCAACAGCACACACCTTATCTGTTAATCTTGCTGCAGAGGAAAAACTTTAAAAGTGAAACCTAGGGCAAAAGCAGCATTCATTTGAGAATTAAAATTTTTTTTTTGCCTCAAATGTCAGTCTAATCAACACCAAATCTCACTGATAAATCCTCTCTTGACGAGACATCTCTAACAATGGTTACCGTAAACTTACAGGACAAGTGTATCATCATGAACCTTTATGGTCTCACAAGAGGAATTTGTTTTACCCGTGTGCATTCATATTCAAATAATAACCAACAAATCCTCAGGGAAAGATAAATCCCAAATGAGATCTCTGTAGCATATCTTTAACAGCAATTCTACACTGAAATCTTTCATTTTGTTCCTGAGAGAAAGACCTAATAATTTTACATGAAAAGTTGACATTTACTCATAAAATTCTTCCAAGACTAAGATATGGTAAATTATTCATTTTATTAATAGTATTAGAGCTGTTATTAGAGCTGCACTGTTCTTGATAAATCGCGAATGACATTTTCTTTTTGTAAGAATATGATTATGATTCTGTCACGATTCTGAAGATCAACATGTTTCATCTAACATTTTCTGGTCATAACCTTTTTAGATGGTTACATAAAACATTGATTAGTCTAAGATGAATCTAAAAACCAAGACTGATTACACTTCGGCTAACTCTTGGCCAACGTAGATTGTGACTCACTTTTATGTTTAGATCCAAACTAGGAAATGTATTGCTGTGCTTCTCTGATTGTTAGAAGAGGTTAATAGACACAGTAGATTAGAATTAAAATCATGTAGGAGGCACACCAGGGATGATGTCGGTACTTCAAAGAAATATGATATACTGAGAACTTCACTAGTCCCCTGAGCTATGTATGAGCAACATAAAAAAAAGAAAGAAAAAAATCCCCAGTTATCTCTTTTTAAGCTGTATTTATTCATGCATTAATGGATTCATCTGTCTGATGACAGACATCTCAGATTGCATATGAAATTAATTAATTAAATAACAATTTAGTTTTAAGTCCAGGGGGAAGTTTTAGGTAAAACGTTTTGTTTTTATGGTAGCCTACATTGAACTCTTTTGTCTCAAAGTGAATCTTTGATATACATAGATATACAGTGTGATAGCCTATATGTTTCTAATATATGAAACGTTTCTTTTAAAATATGCAATGGAAATATAGAATACACTTTTGATATAAATGACAGATTTTTCATTTTTGAGTGAACTATTCCTATCTCATTTTGAACTAACCGTGCTCTTAGACGTTTGTTCACTGGAGAGAAGATTTAGCAAGATAAGATGCCCTTCACAGCATTTGCTAGTTATTTCTAAAGGTGCCAAAACAACAGAGAGACTGTTAAATTGCCAATTAAGCCACTTGCTTCATTTATTTATTTAGTGTTTATTCTTTCAAAATAAGGATACCGCTGTTTTAGTGAAAACAGATAAGCATCTGGATAATTGCAGTTGACCTCAAAAATCACTCATTACAGCTTTTCTAAAAAAAATAAAGTATCAAAATAAAGTTTAGTCTTCTCCAGTTCAGAGAAGGTTTTTTTCTCAGAAGATGTGATTCTCCACAAGGCGTTTTGTGATCTAAAATCCATCTATCTCCATCTTAACATTGAGATTATAACAAAAAAAATTAAGATAGGAGCTATTATTGAATATGACTTCACTGTAAAAAAGAATTTGTTGAGTCAACTAAAAATATTTTGTTACCCCGCTGCCTAAAATTTTTTTGTTATCTTGACAAAAAAAATCTTGTTGAAACAACTTCAAACTAGAGTGGAGTTAGTCCAGGTAACAAATTTCTTTAAGTTGACTTGACTATTATTTTCTAGTCCAGTCAACTAAATCATGTTGTGTCAACAGGGATTTTTTTTTACTTCGATCAATAATCATAAACAAATGTTACTCCACTGCCTTAAATGTTTAAATAAAGATGACAAAACACTTTTTTTCATGTAATTTATTTAATGATAGAGACAACACTTTCATTCACATTTAAATTGAACAAGCAATTTGCTGTCAACACATCAACTGATAATTGATAAACAAAACAAAAAATGCAAAATACAAACACGTCTAAAGATCTGAACCGACACTTGAAAGTGTGATGTATAATAAATAACATTGGCATGGGATTGAGAAACAAATAGTTGCATTTCAATTCATCAGATCAAAACCACAGGGATTGTTTTTAATTTCATAATGCAATATGAAAATCAGAAGGTTGAACTCTGCATATTAACCCTGCACAAGTTCACATGCACTCCCCCCACCATAATGCAAGTCATGGTCAAAATGAGAAACCAAGATATATGTAATATAATATCACAATTAGTAACAAAAAATGAGTGTACTGTACTTCTGTATAATAAGATATAAATGGAATGAATGCACATGGAAGCACAAAGATCTAAAGTCAGATTCTAAATTTCACAGCACAACATGACCAGACAGAGGTGTTAACATCAGAAGGATCTTGAAAGTTTCCAAACTCGTCCCCCATCATAATGCTACATACTGAAAATGTGTACATACTGTTTAAGAAAATGAGAGGTGAAAAAACATTTGTTTACATGAGAACATGCATATTCCAAGTCATGACATGTAAACTTTAATGTACATTCTATATAGTGAAAGGCACAAAAGAACCTTTCCTTATAAAAAAAAAAAAAAAAAAACACTACTTTTTAAGAAAGAGTGCAGATGGAAGGTGGAGCCGATGGACACATCATGAACACTGAAAAGTGAAAGTGACATGACATACATTTGTGCTCTTCATTTAACCCATCCAAAGTGCACACACACAGCAGTGAACACACACCGTGAACACACACCCAGAGCAGTGGGCAGCCATTTATGCTGCAGCGCCCGGGGAGAAGATGTGCCTTGCTCAAGGACACCTTATTTGTGGTGTTGAGGGTGGAGAGAGTGCTGGACATTCACTCCCCCACATCTTCAGTTCCTGCCGCGGTAGCGAGCACATGGTGGGAGCAGCTGGTCTTCACAAGTTTTTGCAGATCCTCAATGGTGTATTTAATGCGCTGGAGGTGGTGGATGTTCACTGCATACAGACCCATTAGGAGTCCAAATGCCTTGGGGACATGGGAGATGTCAGTGATGACAGGATGTCCAAATGAGACCAATGTTGGTTATTCCTTGGGAAGCACATCACATTGCTGTTCTTCAGTTACAATCAGTGTTGCCCTCTTCAATTTCTTTCTCAACATCCTTAATGTCACTGTATGGCTGGGAAAAGAAAAAAAATATTACATTACTTAATAAATTTATAAACGAACACACATATGTACATACACTATTAAAGTTGTGTGTTTTGTTAAAAGCACAGCTACCAATTAGTAGTAATTGCAAAGTGTAATTCACCTTCAAGTGGAATATATTTTGAAAAATGTAACCAAAAATGAAAGTCAAAATTAAATGGTGCTCCTCAACGGTTTCGTTTAGAAACATTCAAAATAACTTCCTGTATTAAACTGTTAAAAGCCTGTACTAAATTCTTTGTTCTGCTGAACACAAAGTTTAAAATCCTATGGGAAGATAAGTGTAAAATACACCCCCAGAAACAACTATACTAAAAATGGGGGGAAATTATTTTCTTCACTGGTATTCTACATGATTTTTGAATGACATAAAATGTGACAAACCAATACAACTCAGGTTTTTTTTCTTAATCTGATTCTAAGTGTCTAATCTGTCACACCATTTATACAATGATCAGAAAATATATTGGTGTAAATAGGTATTCCTTTTAAAATATTAGTCTGTTGCACTGCATGTTCAGAGTAAAGCATGACTCCTAAGGGCCGTTTCATAGTCAACGCGGGAAACGCGAGCAAGAAACGCGAGCGACACACTCCTTTTCATAGTCTAAACAGTGAAAGCAAGCGTCACGGTTGATGCGTGTATGCAATACATGGCTCACGCAACAGGGGGTAGTAGAGTCGGGTGATATTAGTAGAGTCGGGTCGCGTGATATTCAGATTACAATGGCAACTGAAGAGGAGTGTATTCTGTTGCTGATGAACTATGGTATAAATGTGGATGAATATGTATAAGCAATGTCGCCCCCACCGACAACGCATAGTATTGCGTGAATCGGCACGTCGCGTATCAAAACCTAGGACCACACATTTGGCTACACACCGACGAATAATGGCGGCCGAACCATAACGATGCGTAGCCTCGGGGACACGTATGCCTACAGATGAGTTGACTATGAAATGGCCCTAAAGGGTTGGTTAACCCATGTATGTTTTATTCACCCTCATGGCATCGTAGGTGTGTATGACTTCTTCTTTCAGACAAATCCAGTCGGATTATATAAAAAATATTTATGGCAATAGGTGGATGTTTTTTTCAACAGTCCAAAAGTAGTCAAATAATGTGCATCAATTCATAATAAAAAGTACCTCACATGGCTCTGAGAGGTGAATAATGTCCTCCTGTAGCAAATTTCACTTTCGTGAGAGCCATTCCGGGTGGATGAAAATAGGACATAGGGGTCATGCATGCACCGGTGATTAGTGACGAACACGGAAGAGCGGAGGAGACAACAATACACCAATCACAAAGTAGAATCACAAAATTAGGCTTGCACGTATGATAGTCAGTGGAAGAGAAAAAAAAAGTGTTTACAACTTTTTAAATGTGGATATGTTTCTTACAAAAAGTGCATCGATTTGCGACAGGAAGCCTTTATTCACCCCCCAGAGCCATGTGAGGCACGTGTTATTGATGGGTGCATTTTATTTGACTATTTTTGGACTGCTGAGAAAAAAAACACACCTTTCTGCTGCCATTAAATAACTTGGAAGAGCCAGGACAATTTTAAATTCAACTCAGATCAGATTCCTCTGAAAGAAGAAAATCATATACACATAGGGTGCCTTGAGAATGAGTAAAACATGGCCTAATTTAATTTTTTTGGTGAAACAATCCTTTAAGCAAAGTTGCTAATGGCCAATATGCTAGTGTATATGATTCAAAACAATATTCAGCAAAATAATAAAGAATGGCTATTTCCATAAACAGGGTTTCTGGTGTTTTTATGAAGATAAATTCAACACTTTATAAAGACATTTTAAATACCAATTATAGAAAATTCACGGACTAAAACTGGGGAAAATAATGTCAAATTATGTTCTCTAAATTTTGAAGCTGTTTTCCAATGCAAATATCTACATTTTCGTAAAGGGTTCACCCAAAAAAGAAAAAGAAAGAAAATTGTCATTTACTAAACCTCAAGTTGTTTTAAACCTGAATTAGTTTATTTCTGTTAGTCCCAGTCCCAGATCGTCTAACACAGTACACAGATCGTCTAACAACGAGTTACAACCCCAGATCACCCAGATTTCTTCTTCTTTTACCTGGATCACATCACTGCAGACTGATGATGCTCAGTTTGGTCATCCACAAGCGTAATCCCAGCAGTCATGTCCTTGATGAATTCCTGCGCAAGAAGCCTGTGTGCTTTAATAAAAACAAAGGGATGCATTAAACAGGGCCTTACAACTGTAAAGCACATAGACTCCAATAAATGTGCATTTATAAATAAATAAATTTACTTACAACTTCGTCCAAGCTCTACAATGTAAGTGCCATTTCCATTATGTCTGCATATCTTTTTGATGGATAACTGCAAAAGGACTCGCTGAGGTCCATCCACAGGATTATTGAATTCTGCGCTGAATCTTCAGTCATTCAAAAATATCATAAACATGAAAAATACAAAAACATGTTAAAACACTGTAAAATAATAAACATACATATAAATAAATCTTTACAGAGAAAGACAAATGTATTGACAAGTTTATATTAAATGCCAAAGACAAACTATACCATCCAATGCTTTTAAATGACACAACACATAATTATAACACAATAAAAGGAAAATTTAACACATTTGTGTCGATCGTTATTGTATCTCTATTTATACAAGATATATGATATTATTACTTTTATTCTAAAATATATAGATTTAAACGTACGCAATTTACTTATGACCGTATATTCACCATAGACTATATAAAAACAGATATTCACGCAGTATTACACTGGGTTCTAGGTTCTAGCGAGGCACTAGAATGACTAACGTTACTTCAGAAAACTGAAAGAGTTTGTAACGCTACCTTCAGAACTTCATCTGAACCGTAGACTGTAAAAAAAATCATCACAACTAAGCTTATGTCAGCGATATCAAATGTAACGTTAAGTTACGCGCTCCAGAAGAACTCTGAGGGAGGTGCTCATCTATGGTGCTCATTTGTTTCCCTTATAACATGCAGAAAAGACACAGTTCGAGTAGGAATCTTCTTTTTTCTCCTAATGTTTCATCGATGTATATTCTGACGAATGTCTTACGCTGTCAGGTTTAGAGCAGTTCCTTTTTTTTATATTCCCGCCGTTCTTAATCCATACAGTGATCCGCGTTGAGCTCTCGCGCTCTGTTTGCACGGCCTCTAACGCAGCCCTGGGCTCAAATAATACATACAAACTGTATTTTTATCGTGCTCCACATAAGTTTAGCTCCGCTGTCCCGCATGGGAGAATATCTGTTTTAATATTTATAAGGAGAATACTGTGGAACCGCCTGTATTTTGAGGCTTCAGAGTGCCGCGAAACGAACATTTAAATACAGTAACTTACATACAGAATATACAACTCTTAAAACAATACTTACTCTTCTGAGACAACAAATGTAATTTTACACATTAAGCCAATAAATACGAATATTTTACTTACCAAAGTTGTATTCTAGTCAAATGTCCAAACTTTGAGGAGAAACTGACTAGAATGGCTGACGACTTTCTTCTCTCTTCAACAGCATTCAGGAGAATGACGAGATCTCGCGATAAGTGATGTTCTGAACGTGATATTGCTATTGAATTGAGTCAACAAATTTTTTTAAGTTATGAGGACAAATGACCTAGTTCAGTCAACTTTCAAACTAGTTGAGACACTGAAAACTTAAAATTTTTAGTTGAATGAACAAATTCAGTAACTGCAAGTTGTGTCAACATAAAAAAATTCATTGAAACAACTAAACTGCTAAATAATTTTTTACAGTGTTGAAGATTTAACAACAATCTAGAAAGATAAATGATCATCTGTTAATGATTTAAATAGTTATCTTGTGTCCGCTGGCAGCAAAGAGTCGGCAAGTCCACAACTAATTTTCATGATGGATGGTGGATTTCAATTACCCTTAATCTGTAATTAAAGGGAGAAGAGGCAACCAATGGCTGTGATTTATTACATTAGAAATGTCCAAGACACAATCAAGATAGCAATCTATAATTGTATAATTGAGAAGTGTAGCTCACCTTATCTGCCCCCAAACCTGGAATTGTGGAAGAACGAAACAAATTTAAAGACAGAGTTAATAACAAATAACTTTTTGTGCTCTAATCTTTGAGAAAACATCATCAACCGGTTCTTCAGTTTAGGTACTTCTTTTAAATAAGCTACTTAATGACCTTAATGAAGAATTAGTGATGGGCACTTTCTAAATACTGCTTCATGAATCATTTGTTTCGAACTATAAATTTAGAGTGCGTATAAAACTGGCATAATCATATACTGTAAGTTCAGTAAACAGAGCTTTATGTCATAACTGTTTTGAAACATTTTGAAATTTAAGTGGTTCACTGCTAGGGGGCGATCTCTTTTAGCCCATACATTTTATTAATTTGTAGAAACCTTTGCATAACAAAAAGGAAGAATTGTTGATAATAGTCTCATATTGACCTGATTAACTGACCTCTGTCTTTATAAAGCAAACAAAACAAGCCCTACAATTTAGGGGGCATTTACATGACACCATGCCATTTGGGTCAATGTGTCAAAACACATTCAAAGTGAAGGTTTGGAAAATTATAATTATTATAATTTCTGTGTAAATTTGGTGTTTAGTCAATAGGTACTGTATGTGTACAAACCAGGCATAAATGCCTAGTGTTTCTTTACAAATTGACATCGCCACCTACTGGCCTGGCATACATTGCACAGCATTTTAGTCATCTTGGTTCATCAATGTGAAATGGGATTGTTTTTTTGTTGTTGTTGTTGTTGTTGTTTTATCAGTGTTGTATGTACGCAAAGCCTTTCAAAACCGCAAAGGAAAATCTTTTCAGTTTTGTCATGTGAACACAACCCTTAATCAGATCTCGCTAGAAACTATAGATCATCCTGGCACTAAGATTAGGCCTATTGTGAATTCGGACATACTCTGTTCACATACTATGATGTATTGATGTGGTCTTGTACAGCTTTAATACGGGTCTATAATATTAAAATACTTAACTGTAGGGGGCTCCAAAGTTTCAACGATATCCTATCAAGACCCATAAACCATCAATGTCACATCACAAGCTTTTTAGCTCCACAAAACCTCATGAACTTTATATAGTGAGGTTGCAATGAGTCATTATATAAGAGTATGAAGCACATTTCATGAGGCTTTATGCCGTTGCAATTCTTTATTCAAATGTACACAACAAACTAAACGACACGAAGTTTGAAGAATGAAGAATGTGGAGGTTTTTCATTACCGCAGCCAAATTTGGAACATTTCTAAGTGCACAAATACAATGTTTTGCCAGGTTTGGGTATCTAGCTCCCAGCCAGCACTGAAGATTTTCAGTGATGTCAAATGATGTCAAGCCACTGGCTTATTTCACCAAGGTGTTCTACCAAGTGCTACTGGGAATCTTTTCTACCTGCTGTCATCAGACTGTACATCGCCTCCTCATCTTCCTCCTGCACCGACTGTCCTCACAGCAGTCTGGGCTGCTTCCCCAGTCACGATTAATGACACTGTCTCTGTGCCAAGTGTTTGTGTAGTTGACGACTGAGAACTTTACAGTAATGCTGCTGTTTATGCATGAAATTTCTCTCTGGGGTTCAGTAAAGTTCGATTGAGTCTAGTGAGTCAATTTGTTTAGGCATGAATTGATTCAGTGAATGTTTGTCTTCTTTTTAAACTAAACTTCTGTTTTACAGTTTTGACTGGATGAACTGAAATATGAAATGACCAGCTGGTGTCTGAATGAACTAACAAGATCAAATAATAATAATAATAATAATAATAATAATAACAATAGTAATAACAATAGTAATGATAATAATAAATAACAGCATTAAACTTGAACATATTCACTTCCGTTTAAAAATGTGGGGCCTGTAATATTGTTTGCAAATATTTTAATCATTTTATTCAGCAAGGATGCATTCAGTGTATCAGAACATGAAGGAAAATACATTTATAATGTTTTATTTAAAATATTTAAAATATTTATATTTTCATTCAATTCTGTTCTTTTGGACTTTCTATTCATCAAAGAATCCTGGAAATAAAGTATAAAAGTCAACAAAAATAGTATATATTATTAGGGTACTTCAAATCAGTATATTAGAATGATTTCTGAAAGATCACGTAATACGAGTAATGATGCTAAAAATTCAGCTTTGCATCACAGATATAAATTATATTTTAAAATATAATAATAATAAACCAGTTATTTTACATTTTAATAATATTTAACAGTTTTAATCTTTATCTCTAGTCTTGATCAAATAAATTCAGGCTTGGTGAGCAGAAGAGACCGCAAACTTTTGAATGGTAGTGTATATTTACACCAAATATGAAAACTACACATTTATAAATCATATATATTTACAACAACATTTCAGCATATACAACTAAAATCCAACTTGAATTAGTGAATCAGAAGTACTGTAGATTGATTAAGACATTCCACAAAAAGTATGTTCACAACTCAGCTGTAATTTAATATCATTACAATACAGCTGCCATTAAACTTCATTAGCTTCTTGGGGAAATAAAAAAATTATGAAAATATAAAATAACTGGCAGTATCTTGCAGCTAAAGAAATCTAGTTTATGAGAAAATAAAAAAGAGCAGTAGTGAATATAATGACTCTATAATGGCACTTTAATGACAATCAATACTATTGCCCAACATGACCCATTCATCACAGAAGAGCGCGATGAGTCTGAGGAGACCTTTTCATTAGTTACACACAGCTAAAATACATTACAACACTTACCTGTTCTTAATTAAAAATCCACGTTTCAAGCATTGTGCCATAATGTATCATATAAGTTAAAAGATATCGCAATGTGATAATACATTATAATATGTATCGTAAGAAATTAATAAAATAACTGCTTTCTATTTTATTGTATTTTAAAATGTAATTTATTCCCATGACGCAAAGCTCACATAATTGCATGGTAGTGCATCACAGTTGCATTGATAAGCACAACAGTTTTCAACATTGATAATAATAAGAAGAAATGTTTCTTGAGGCAGCAAATCAGCATATTAAAATGATTTCTGAAAGATCATGTGACACTGAAGACTGGAGTAATGATGCTGAAAATTCAGCTTAGCATCGCATGATTAAAAATCATTTTAAAATATATTCAAATAGAAAAAGTTATTTAAATTGTAAAAAATATTTTACAATATTACTGATATTCCCAATCTTATTTGCGTTGTAATGACTGCAGAACTGTGTCCCCTGCTGTTCTCGAGGTAAAAACCATTGTACACACGTTCTGTGACTGGCATAAACTGATTATAGCCATGTCTTCAAATATCTTCTTTTTTCACTGTGATTAAATCTAGAGTTGACTGTTTCCATGGAGATATTCAAATGACTTGACATCAATTTTCCTAACTTTTCTTTGATGCTACATCATTAAAATCGTATGGTAACCTCTGTTACCTTTGAAATCTTACTGTGTGACAGTTGTTGTTTCATAAAAAAATAAAACAAATAAAAAATAAAAAGATTTAACAGCAGGTTTATTCTTAACCAAGTTTAGTTCTCATCCCCGTGGAACTAACATGTGCATGCCATCATTTCTCAACTCAATCAAAACAAAAAACAAAAGGTCGTGACACTTGTTTTTTTAAGTAGATAGGAAAACTCTCGTATTGGCTTAATATGAGCACAATTATCATGCAAACTTATTTTGATTCATTTTCTCATTTTAATATGCTGTTTGATGCAGTAAATTACACCAAATGAGTTTAGCTAAACTAATTTGCCTGATAAAATAGAGAAGTAAATGGCAATTTTACAGGTTATTGTTCTTATCATAAAAGCCGAGGTGGAAAAGTCAAACACTTGCAGCTTTAGGCAGAGATATGCTTCATAAAGAAGATTAGGCATTAAGATTAGACACAGTCATTTAAATGTGCTTTAAATGCTATTAATAATGCAAATGCACAATCCTTCTGGCAGACGCACAATGTGAAGAATGCATTAAATATGGCTGTAAAAGAAAAACAATGAAGGGGTATCATTCATTAGGATGCCAGAAAATTCTGTTTGAATGTTATTCAGTGTTTTCAGCCTTATCAGAGCAACAACTGGCATAAGACTTGACAAGTCATTTCAGCTATATGTATATATATATATATATATATATATATATATATATATATATATATATATATATATATAGATAGATATAGATATATATATAATATATAGATAGATAGATAGATAGATAGATAGATAGATAGATAGATAGATAGATAGATAGATAGATAGATAGATAGATAGATAGATAGAAAGATAGATAGATAGATAGATAGATAGATAGATAGATAGATAGATAGATAGATATTGTGATACAAATACATCAAAGGTGAATCGCATAAATGTAAAACTGAAAGGAATAGTTCAACCCAAAATCAAATGTTGTCGTTCAAGATGTAGATGAGTTTGAGCAATTTAGCATTTCATCACTTGCTCAACAGATCCTCTGGAGTGAATGGGTGCCGTCAGAACGAGAGTCCAAACAGCTGATAAAAACATCACAATAATCAACAATACACTTAAAATCCAGTGAAAAAGTCAATTTCTTGCTGTGCTCTCATATCAAAATCCATCCACATATTTGTTTAGAACTGTTTTTGGCTTGTAAACGGTATTTGATCTGAACATATTTCTCTCTTGATTCAGATGAGATGACTTTTTCATTGAAGAAAGCAATATTATGGATACAGGACTCGTTTCAACCAGAAGCAATGGTTTGAATGTTAAAAAAAAAAAAAATATCTTGATGCGTTTGTTTCTTACAAACTAAATACATTAACTGATGAACTGGAGTGGTGTGGATTATTTGAGAATTATTGAGATGTTTTTATAAGATGCTGGACTTTCATTCTGATGGCACCCATTCACTGCAGAGCATCCATTGGTGAGCAACTGATGAAATGCATAATTTCTCAAAATCTTTTCTGATGAAGAAATAAACCGCTTAACATCTTGGATGGTTTGAAGGTGAGTACATTTTTAACAAATCATTTTCATTTTTGGGCGAACTGCTCCTTTAAGTTCCAGCGATGAATCTTTAGAAACAACAGATGTTGTGATTGCCAGTCATTTGCTCTAATGGGAGTTTATATTTTGTCTGTGCAGTCTGTTTTATCTCCTTCGCATTTGCTAGATTCGGAATGAGCTGCACGTTAACTGCATTTTTTGAAACTTTGGGAAAATGAACATCAAAGTACTGACGCATTCTAAAATGTAAACGTTTTGATATGAACAAACTTAGAGATGTACAAATGTTTACACTCAAATGAGCTACTAGCAACCCCAAGGCTCAATTTCCAGGGAATGCAAGAGCTGATAAAAATGTATACTTTGCATTGTAAAAAACTTTGGATGAAAGCATCTGCTAAATGCATAAAAATCAAACGGCTGGTGGGAATTGCTGAAGCCTTCAACCTGCAAAAGCATCACTGCAATACAGAGACATAGTTAGATTCTCATTTATCCATACGTGATGGAGAGGTTTAGTCAGAGGGGGATTTTTTTCTTTTTTGTTGATGTTACCTCTGAATCTTCTCCTTCTGAGCTTGAGACATTAATTCATTATATTTGTATTATAATTCATTTGTATGGTGGAAGTTAATCTCTATCAAAGTTCAACAAGTATAAAGTGAAACACACTGATTTTTTGACCAACTAATATTGAGACCAATCTGACCCTTAAAAAGAGAGAGAGAGAGTTATTAACTTATTAAACCTGGCCGTAAGTCCCTGGTGATGATCTGTTGTATTGGTCTCACTATTTCTACAAGACATCAATACAATAATAAGCTTTCTTGTGATATTGGTCTATCATCGCTCTGTGACTGTAGCCCTGTGTGTGGCTCCTGAAGATGAAGGATCCAAGCAGAAGAGCGTGCAGGAAATCTCATGATAGGAACGCTCTCAGAAGTTCACCATTTAATATTCTTCAGGGAGATCTTCTCTTAATATTCTTCAGTCTTCTTTCCCTTTCAGTGGAGGATCCAATCAATTAAGGCAGTTGAAGTGTGATGGATGCTCAAACCCACATCTCATGATGGGTAAAAAACTGCTTGTTTTTGACATTAGAAAATTGCCTAATCTGTTACTGCATATAGAAGTGCCTCATCTTTTCATAAATTATTGATTCCATCTAATAATTCATTAAACATTGTTGCTGAATAAACAGGCACCTGAGAACATAATTCAGATGTCAGCATATACTACAGATTATCTTGTCAGCTGAATGAAAAACATGAAATGTTTGAAAAGCAAAGTTATCTTTCCCGAGTTGACACATTTCCCATTTAAACAGGAAGCTGGGGGCGGGACATACTGAAGGGCTTTATGAAATAGCTAAACATTAACTACAGAATTACTGCTTCTCACTATTTTTGTCAGCTTTAACTACTACACTGGTATATTGATGTTACTCCCCGACCTAACCGGATGCAATGTGACAAAATTCCAACGATAAGTGGAGACTAGACATGAAATACAAATATAAGTCAAAATAAATAGAAAAATCTCCAGCCAATCAGAGGAGTGTGTGGGCAGGTCTCTCTTTCTCTGAGAGCGAAATGGATAAGTTAAATTTATTTCTGTGACAAAATCTAAATATTAAAAAGGTTGCATCGTGTTAATTTTCAGACTTTTCTTCCTGTCAAAACTCAAAAGCATGTTTATATCTCACAATTGCAACTCTTTTCCTGACAATTGTGAGTTTTTATCTCACGATTCAGACATTTTTCCCAACAACTGCAAGTTTATATCTTGTAATCGCAAGTTGTGAACTCATAATTCTGAGTTTATAGCTCAAATATATATATATATATACTTCGAAAACTTTGAAGTAGCTGCTTATATAAGTCAGCATTCAAGCAAGCCGGTTTTGAAACAGAGGATTTGAAACAGCCAGTTCATAATTTTTTTGACATGTTATTGACCATGTGCTGTTACCGTCTAGTAAGCCATCAGCACATAAAGTCTAAACCTATAAACCTTCGGCACAGAGCGCTGAGTCACCTCACTGCTTGTTCTACTTGTTCTTTGGGGATCAGTTGGATTGGATCATTTGGTGGTGTCACCACGAACACGAATGACACTCTTTTTGTATCATTGCATACCAGTATGTTTTCGACGCAAAAAAAAAAAAAAGATTTTTTTAAATTAGAAATATTAGGCTTTTTCAGGCTGTTGAATTTTGGTTGCAGTACTTTTTTAAGAGGGCATCATAGAAAAATAAAATATTTGTATTTTATTTATTTATTTATTTATTTGGTTCATGGTTATATACTGGATGCAGCCAGTGAGAATCAAGCATAAACAGCATCTCATCAATGTAACATGATGCTGCAAAAGAAGCACATGCTCCCTTTCCAGCAAACCGGCATCAATCAATACTGCGGTTCTCTCACAAACAAGCCTGAAGCATCTCTGCAACACTCCGGCTGTGAGATTTCACAATCGTTAGGGGCCGATATCTGGCTGGGAAAGGTTAACCACATTGATTTCCCTTGACCCATTAGCATCTATATCGGCCCGTAATTACACTGGTTAAATTAATCAGTCGCGCTTTCCCTACAACTGAGAGAAGCTCAATTGCATGAATATAATTTAGGGGGAAACCACTGATTAAAAAAATACATATTTAATTCACTAAAAATGGTCCTAAGATGATGAGTAGATGATCACTGTTATTATTGAATGTGTAAAATTACTGGCAGATCATAGGACTTTAATAAAAATCTGTCATTAAACAAATTATATCTATTTATTGCACATCATAACTCATTTGAAGAAAAATAATTTAGATGCAGCAGTTGTCTGATAGTATTTTGTCTCTGCCATTTCCTATTAAACACAGATTGTCATATGGACATTTCTTTAAATTATCCATCAAATGAATAATATGTTATATGTATAACTCCATGAAATGTATCATGCTGTGAACATAACACTTCATTTCATTAAATCACTAAGCTTTGTGAAGCTTTATGAAAAAAAAAAAAAAAAAAAAACAAAAAAAAAAAAAAAATATATATATATATATATATATATATATATATATATATATATATATATATAAGCTGTGTGAGGAGTACTTGCTTGTACAAATGTGGTTGTTTTCCCCAATTTTATGTTTGCAAGGTGAAAATCATTAGTTTGATCACTTAGAAAAGTAATAGCACACATCATTGATATATTATCCTTATGGCAAATGGAGCTGAAAGGAGATGCATGACAAAGTTTGCTTCTTAGGGTTATGAGTTTGTTCTTTCTGAGTAAAAAAAAAGGAAAGAAACCGGGGAAAAAAAAAACAACTACAAAAAAGTCAAGAAGATCAGAAAGGATGTGAAAACACTGATCTGGCCTGGGAGCTGATATAGATTTGTGTGTCAGCAGTGTAGCAATGGAATCTGAGAATGTGCCGTCAAATTATTTGCCGAGGGGGAGGCATATAAATTGGAAAGAGGAGAGGGCTGTGATTGGAGCCTTGGGGGACACACCGCGTTAGACTGGAACAGTACATGATCTATGTTCTTCAATAGAAATGACTGACTTGCACTGAAAAATTACATTAGCCAGAGGAAGACTCTACCATGATGCCAAAGGCTGATAAGCGGTGAGTAGAATATTATGGCAGACAGTTCCAAAAACTGCTGGATATTAAGATTTAACGCATAAAATTGCAAACCCATCTGTTATTTTTAAGGTAATATAAAACTGTGTAATGCAACACAAACTATTGCAACACATGACAATGCAATTTCCAACAACGCAATGCAAGACACAGAAAAATAATGTAACAATCTCAGTTTATCTTAAACTGCAAATATAGCTTAAAGGAATGCTGCAACAACACAACGTAATGCAAAGCAAAGCAATGGAAGTCAACAAATACAATGCAATGCAGTGCAGAGCAATATTACATAATCTTGAATTATCTGAAATTGTCATCTCTGTAATGTAATGCAAAGTAGTGCAACACAAAACAATGCAATGCAAAAAAAAAAAAACATAGTGTAATAGAATCTTGTTCTCTCTGAATTTGTTAATTTCTCTGTCAGTTAACATAACATAATGTAAAGCAATGTAATTACACTCACCTAAAGGATTATTAGGAACACCTGTTCAATTTCTCATTAATGCAATTATCTAATCAACCAATCACATGGCAGTTGCTTCAATGCATCTAGGGGTATGTCCTGGTCAAGACAATCTCCTGAACTCCAAACTGAACATCAGAATGGGAAAGAAAGGTGATTTAAGCAATTTTGAGCGTGGCATGGTTGTTGGAGCCAGACGGGCCGGTCTGAGTATTTCACAATCTGCTCAGTTACTGGGATTTTCACACACAACCATTTCTAGGGTTTACAAAGAATGTTGTGAGAAGGGAAAAACATCCAGTATGTGGCAGTCCTGTGGGAGAAAATGCCTTGTTGATGCTAGAGGTTAGAGGAGAATGGGCCGACTGATTCAAGATGATAGAAGAGCAACTTTGACTGAAATAACCACTCTTTACAACCGAGGTATGCAGCAAAGCATTTGTGAAGCCACGCTGGTGGTGGTGTAATGGTGTGGGGGATGATTTCTTGGCACACTTTAGGCCCCTTAGTGCCAATTGGGTATCGTTTAAATGCCACAGCCTACCTGAGCATTGTTTCTGACCATGTCCATCTCTTTATGACCACCATGTACCCATCCTCTGATGGCTACTTCCAGCAGGATAATGCACCATGTCACAAAGCTCGAATAATTTCAAATTGGTTTTTTTGAACATGACAATGTACAAATGGCCCCCACAGTCACCAGATCTCAACCCAATAGAGCATCTTTGGGATGTGGAGGAACGGGAGCTTCGTGCCCTGGATGTGCATCCCACAAATCTCCATCAACTGCAAGATGCTATCCTATCAATATGGGCCAACCCCAACATTTCTAAAGAATCCTTTCAGTACCTTGTTGAATCAATGCCATGTAGAATTAAGGCAGTTCTGAAGGCGAAAGGGGGTCAAACAAAGTATTAGTATGGGGTTCCTAATAATCCTTTAGGTAAGTGTATAATGTAATGCCATGTAGGTTAACACAAAGCTGCTGCAACATAAAACTATAGAAAGAAACAAAAATGTAAAGCAAAACAGTGCTACACATAACAATATAACAAAATAATCTTGAACAATGAAACAACAAAGGCAAAGCATCCAATGCAAATGATATAACTTAATATAACCTTGCTTCTTCTTAATAATCTTAAATTATTATCACCTCGCTCATGGAATGGAATGCTAAACAATATAATTTAATAATCTTGGTTTTATTTGTTCTTTTCTTCTGAAATGTTTTAGGCGATCGTTCATTTTTAATGTTTCTACTTGTTTGTTGTTAAGATAAATGTTAAGGTAAAATTCAAAAGTAACAATATGTTTCAAGATTATGAAGTGAAAAAAAACTTTTTTAAACATTTTTAAAACTGGATGTCTTGAACATTCAGAGAACATTAAGAAATAGTGTTTGCATAACTTAACATTAGCAAAATGTTCTTTAGAATATTTTGTTTGCTGGGTAAGTTAATATAAGGAAATATAATGTAACCCAAAGCAATGCCGCAACAAAGCAATGCGAAGCAGAGCAATGCAACATTTGAATACAGCATTCAACAAGCAGGCCAGTTTTAAATAACTGCATTTCCATCTAGAAATGTTGCCAAATAATTAACTTTACTAGTCTGAAGTCATCTGAAACATACCACCTGTTTCCATCAGTTACTAAAACTGAGAAACTGAAAGTATCTATGACTGTAGAAGCATATTAATATTTAATGAAGCAATCATTGAGGAAGCATATGAATGGCTGTCTGTTGCTAAAAAAACTGTGTTACACATTCTGTTTCAACCATTGACTGGTTTACTAGACTTGTGAGGACATTTTGTCCTGACAGCGGTGACAAAACCTGACCCACGAATAAACAAACAGATTTGACTCTGAAAGCCATCAGCTCTTACTCAGCTGCTGTGGTCAAATCATTCTGCTCACGTTTTCAATCACAACCAATGTGGTCATCACAAAAACAGCCTTGGACTGAACAGATTGGCTGTTGATTATCTTTTGTTAAGTGTGGCACCTGCTTGCATTGGTCTACTCACTTATAGGTGTCTTGATTAGTTTGTTTCCTCATTGCAATGCCAGAGTAGATTTGAAGAGGAACATCTTGCTCTCATTCCACTCATAGTGAGACACAGAGAAAAAAGGTTTAATTAAGTTGCACAATATGGCTGAATAAAATTATGAATATGGACATCAAACCAAATGAAAAGAAGTAAACCAAAACTATGGCATCATCTCCGAGGGCTGTTTCAATGCTGAGTCTGACTTTAAATCCATCTTTACTTTCTACAGAGAGAAAAAGAGTTAATTTATTCACAGAAATCATTGCTTGCTGTTGTTGTGTAGATCTGGTACTTCCTGTTCTTTGTGGGCTGATAAGACTTTTGCTGAGTGTGTCCTTTACCATCCTCGTAAAAAGATTCTCATTAGGGAATTGATGTCACTTTATTTCTCAGTGATTTCTCAAGATACTGAACAGAATGAGAGAAGGTAAGATGCCAAACAAGAAACTGAACCTGTCTCTTCGGTCAGACAATAAAGTGGCAGAATCCAGTTAGGGATGTTTAGACGCTTCAACAATGATTTTGTCCTTATTTAAACTCTCTAGAAGTTGCAATTCACTGTAATTTCACACTCCCTCTGAACATTTTCACTTTCTCCTTTCCTTTAAATGTAATCTGACTATTGTGAATTGACTTCCCTTTTCCCTGGCAGACAAATATCTCGAGAAAAAAAAAAAAAAAAAGCTGCAAGAAAGTGAAGCCTATTTTAACACCATTAAGATTTTTGCATCTATGCAGGGTTTAACAAACAAACAACAACAGCAGCAACAAAAAACATAAGTACTAAAAGTATTAAAATAAAACTAATAAATAAAATTTAATTCAAATTGTATGGACATTTAAACAAATTACAAATAATAAAAATTTTAAACATACAGCAAAATTGCTAAAATTAACTAAAATTAAACAGAAAACAGAAAATAATCTAATTCAAAGTATTAATTAAAAAACTTTAATAGCATATCAGTGATATTAAAATTACACTGATTATTATATATATATATATATATATATACAGTATACATGCAATACAATAGTAAAAATGAATTTATTTTCCAATAAAGTAATGATAAACTGAATTTTAAAATGATAATTGGGAGATTAGTGCTCATAATTGTCATACTTTTTTTCATATTTTCTGTATTTTCTTATTCATTTTATTTATTTTAAAATTAAATATGACCTAGAATCTGTCCTGAAAGTCCTGTGATATCCTAATTTTATTTTCTTGATGTGAAAGAGAAAGAACATTAATACCTGCAAATGCTCAATTCTAGCTGATTGAACATATTTTCTAGCATATTCATCCATCCAAATGTAAATGTAAAAGGAGAGCTGTGTGCCTGGCTGCCTTTGATTGTTTCTGTTGTGAAATGATAAAGTGAAATAGTGTGGGAGTCTGTAAACTGCTCTCTAGTTTGTGCTCAGGTCTATGAATGTAAAGGTGTCCCAGATAGCAACATATTGTCGGCCCAGATGCGGCCTACATCTGGGACATGTGGAATGATGATCTGGCCGACATGAAGCGTGGAATTTTGGCACTTTGGTGGACTGCTCTTGTTTACCAGATCTGGGCCAAAAGCAGGCCATAGCAATGCCACACGTCAGCCAAGAGCAAAGAAATAAACCACACTGGACCTTATCTGAGCCACGAAATCTTAATATATTATCCTCTCAGCTTGTCTAAGCTTATTAAGAAGCAAAATGAGAAAAAGACAACAGAAAAAAAGAGATGAACAGAAACACAACAACAACTGACTGCAGCCACAGCCTTAGATGTATTCAGCTGAAGATAAAATGCATTAAATCTCTGAAAATCTCAGCAGAGGAGGATTAAACAAGAATTAACAGGGGTTTTAAATCTAATGTTCGTTTCATTTGATGTCACCATAATGGTGATTGGTGTTCCCATTAGATGGGTTCTTAACTCTTATTATAAATCTTTTGTCTTCTTTGGCTGCTATGACAGTGTGTTTGACACATTTGCAGTACATGGTAGTTTGCTGTTGATGGTTTCACAATTATTGTGTAATGGCATAATTCACTGAAGTCATTTGAATCTTGAAGCTGTGTAGTTTAATGCTTTCACATTACAAGCCATGTGTTAACTTGAGTTGCAACATCAGTTTAAAGATATAAAAATAAGTGAACAGCACTGACACACACAGGTATCAGCAATCAGCATATGAATATCATCAGATCAATTCTGCACATCACAAAAAGCTACTATAAGACACAACAACAACAATAACAAAAAACTGCAAAAATACAGAGTCAATACATGAACCGAAGTTAGATTTAAAGAAAGATAATAGGTCAATTCAACTGCATAATTCATGCTGTGATGCATTCCGGGATGTTTTGTATTATAGTACCCAGCATTTATTGCAACATTACACTTTTTATTGTCACCACTGAGGTTAATGTGTTGATTTACGATGAATTTGTGTGTTAGTGGAGTTCAACTTTTTGTGTTATGCAATACTGCTGATCTTATGCAGCAGTTTTATACAGCAAATGTATTACTGGCACAACACAATCATTAGAATCAAATTACATTAGTAAATCAGATATTTCATTATGATGATGAACCATCTATATAGCTGACTATCATCAACTGATCTTGTTTTTTCTTTTTTTTGCTACTGAAGATTTGTTTGATAAACACACCATCATAACAGCCAGTGAAGACAAAACAATTGTAATAAGAGTTATGAGTCTAATAAATGGAACACTTATCACCATTATGGTGACTTCAATTGAAACAAACGTTACATTTAAACACCTGTTAATTCTCAATAAGAAATTCTGTAAACCTCTAACAGAAATAAAGTCAGTCCGGTTAGCAATAAGTGAAGCTGGAAATGCTGTTTGTGGAGTTGTTTAATCCTCCTCTGCTGAGATCTTCAGAGATTGAATGTCTTTTATTTTCAGTTGATTTCATGTAAGGCTGTGGCTGAATTCACTGATATTGTGCTTCTGTTCATCTCTTTTTTTCTGTTCTCTTCTTTCCTTCACTGATTCTACTTGTTAATGGGCTTATTAAGGCTGAGATTACTCCATATTTAATATGCACAGATTTTGTGACTCAAATAATGTCCAGTTGTGTTTAATTTCTTTGCTCTTTGCTGACATGTGGTATTGCTATGGCCTGCTTTTGGCCCAGATCTGGCAAACAGGAGCAGTCTGCCCAAGTGCCATCATTTCACGCTTCATGTCGGCCAGATCTTCATTACACATGTGCCAGATGTGGGCTGCATATGGGCCGACAATATATAAAATTAATTAATAACAGATGTGGCTGCGCTGACCTGCTTTGTTTTTATTTTTTGCTTCTGTAATAAAACCTGTCACCTAGTCTCAATATGTAAACACAGCAAACACCGGGTGTTTACAACTGTACAATGTGTGATATCAATATGAACCTGAATGTCATTTTGACTTATGGCTTTACTCTGTTATTTAAAGTTGTATTTTTTATTTGTAATGATGTGTTTCTGAATATGTTGTTGGTAAGATCACTTCAAAGTGATGGCATACTCATGTAGGTGGGTCAGACATGGGCTGTTTCTGAAAAGTACAAGGGAAATCAGTTTTTAGATGAAGGCTGTGCTTCCTGTGAACTCTTGATGATTGAAGCAAACCGCTTCTTCTGCATCTTCCCTTTGCTTGAGATGAAAGCTTTTCCTGCAAGACCAGAAAAAGTCAAAAACAATGAAGTTTGATGGTTAACCATCTTCTGACACTAGAAGATGAGGAAACATTCAGTGTGGTTCATTTGTTACCTAATACCTGGTAGCAGTCGTGGCCTATTGATTAGAGTTGTACTTGTATCTCAAAGGCAGGTTTGAGTCTCAGGTCTGGCAGGAATTGTTGGTGGGTAGAGTGAATAACCAGAGCCCTCTTCCACCCTCAACATCATGACTGAGGGTGAGACCCTTGAGCAAGGCACCGGGCCCATAACTGCTCCCTGGGCACCGCAGCAAAAAATAAAATAAAAAAATGAAAAAAAAAAATGGCTGCCCACTGCTCTGGGTGTGTGTTCACGGTGTGTGTGTTTGATCACTACTCACTGCTGTGTGTGCACTTGCAGATTGTTCTTTTGAAGTTTCTATACATCAAAGAATCCTGAAAAAAGTGCATCAATTGTTTTTAACATTGATAATAATAAGAAATGTTTCTTGAGCAGCAAATCAGCATATCAGAATGATTTCTGAAGGATCATGTGACACTGAAGACTCAATTAATTATACTATCGATCACAGGAATAAATTACATTTTATAAATTGTTTACAATAGAAAACTATTTGAATTTGAATAAGATTTCACTTTTTTCAAACTCATTTGTGTGTGTGTGTGTGTGTGTGTGTGTGCATGCATGTGTGTGTGTAATATGCATAATATTTCCACACACACAAGTAAAAACATAAAATATTTTAATATGAGATAAAAGCAAATATTATAACTTGCTGTAAGAACACCGAAAAAATGCCTAATCAGTATTTTGTCATGTTTTCCAGTAAACATAAACATCCTTATGAAAAGATAAATGTATTTGAGAAGCAAAATATCCTCAGATATTAAGTTTTCAGAGAATATATCCTAAATTAGGTGTTTCTTATCCCTTGGCAATTTTCTATGCATAGACTTCACTAAATTCTGTTTAATTTGTGTCTTGTTTTCATGAGGTTTAATAAGACATTTTGCAGTTCATATTTAAAAAAAAAAAAAAAAAAAAAAAAAAAAAAAAAATTTACCAAATGCGATGTGTATATGATTTTAGTGCTGTTTCAAGTACTTTTTCAACTTCAGTAAATTCCACACAGGATGTTAAATCATATGCGACTCTCACTTTAGAATAATGACACTGTTGTCTGTCACATATAAATGTCAAAAAATGTCATGCTTTGCTACCTGAGTGAACTAATGTTCACATGAGACAGGCAACACCCCAGAACTACAGTACCTTCATCAACTCCTCATTTACTGTATAGTGGGAGAGATCAATCTTCCTGAAGGTTTTATCACTGTAACATGAAGTAGACAGGATGCATTAACTCAAGCCAAGTCCAACATGACCTGAGGTAGAGAGAGATATATGAGTTACTAGAAATAAAAATGTGGCTGATTGGCCAGTAATTGCAGATTCAGTTCATGTGGTGTTATCTGTGATGTGTCACAGAGATCATAGTTCATAAATCAGCTCTTATGGAGCTCAAACCTGCAACATTTTTCTTATCAGAAAAGATCGTTAGCTACATTAGCTACATCACTTCCCCCCCCCCCCCCCTCCCCAGGATCTTTTGCCCAACACAAGATGGCAGTAAAGATCTAATGCATTCTCTTTCAGACTTTCGGCAAAGGGAAATCATTAACAGACCTCATAGTTAGTATTCTACATATTCGTGACATGTTCATTATTGATTGTGTCAGTGATTCACATCAAATGCATAAAAAAATAACATAGTTTTCTTTTTTTATATTGCACACTTTCAAGTTCTAAACATAATTAAAACATAAGTAAAAAAGTCTCTGTTTTCATGCAGTTATAAAATGTCATTATTATTTCATACTTTTAATATGAAATAATCATTTTTTAATTAAATGCAAATGTAAATAGTAAATATAATGTAACATTGGTTGCACTTTATTTAACAGTACGTGTACTGTACATACATGTACTTACAGTGTATTTATCTAAGAAAGTTTTGGTAATAAAGGCAACTATGTGTTTAGGGGTAGGTTCAGGGTCCCTAGTCATTACAGTTATTTTAATTATAAAATGTACATGAGGAACAGGCCTGTAAATTAAATGCAAATGTAAATTCCAAGTCTTTAAATTTTGAAAATAAAATGTTTATATACATATTTATAATAAATGTAAAATTTTAAATACAATGTCGACGTTTTTAAATCTTCAACATACATTTTAAATAATATTTTAATATATGTAATCATTAATAAATCTAATAATTTAAATACAAATGCAAAGGTAACATCTTTAAATGTTAATATTGCATATATATATATACAAGTCTAAATAAATATGAATCTTTAAAACTAATGTAAATAGTACATCAGTATCATTTGAAATATATCTTTAAACAACTTTAAAGCAAATGGATTGGCACACTATATAAATGTAAACATTTAGGCTACATTTAAAATCTAAATATATATGCTAAATCTATTAATTGACATCTTTATTAGAAAACTAAAATACCAATGTAAATATTTAATCAAAATGCTAATTGTACCTCTAAATATTTAGTCTGGTGTGTGCAGTGAGAGTTTATGTGGGCACGTGGCGCCTCTCTGCGGTCGGATGTGGTCCTGAGCGAGAATCTGGATTGTGTGTGTGTGTGTGTGTGTGTGTGTGTGTAAGAGAGAGAGAGAGAGAGAGAGAGAGAGAGAGAGAGAGAGAATGAGTGTGTGTGTGTGAGTGAGTGAGTGAGTGTGTGTGTGCGCGCTCCTGTACTAGAGCACCGCAGAGCGGACGCTCCTCCCTCCGCCACAGGCTGGGACACTGCGAGGCCGTACATCTGGTCACCCGGCGTCTGCGGCTCACGCTCAGGGATGGATCAGGGATCCGCCGCGGGCACCGGAGGGACCTTCATTTCCCTGAGCGACAGCGAGCAGAGATGTTACTCCGGGCTGTACGCGCTCTGTCAGCCCGACAGTAGCGGCAAACTGGCGGCGGGGAAAGTGGCGGAGCTTTTCCGGGCGTCGCAGCTGCCGGCCGAGACGCTGCACCAGGTGAGTTTACGCGGATCCCACCGCCATCCCTCAAAGAGCGTGTCGGGGACGCCCTGGGGGGCTTCTCGAGGATCAGATATCTGCTGTGTCTGGATGTACAGTATGTGACTGTGTGGTCAGGAGAGAGTAAAGTTGAGGGACCTGCAGGCGTTTGTGGTACAGTGATGGTATCAGATGGTAATACTACTACTAAGTTCTCTGATATGATATATATATCATGATATATAATGATATATATATATATCTCTGATATATAAACCATTGCATTGACATAGTTCTTAAAGATTTTCACAGTATAGCCATGGTACCATGTCCAGAAACACATGATAGTACTATGGTACTTTTTTGCACTTGAAAGTGTAGCCTACTATGTAGCTTATATTGTAACTGTACTCTATACCATAGTGTTTATACCATACATGATTTACTAGATGCAGTGTATGCTATATATATATTAAATTTTTATATATATATATATTACTAGTAAGATAAATCATAGTATTTCTCAAACAATCACAATAAGTCAGAATATAAGCATCTATAAGCAAATAATATATCAGCTGTAACAAATGAAGCATCATAAGATAGGATTTTCTGCTGACATTTGCATTACCAGGCATTTTTATTTTTTATTTATTTTACTGTTGTAAACACTAGGATGTGTCATGTGTCTTTTGATATATCATGAGTCAAGTGAAAGGTGTTTACCGTGTTCAGTCGGTCAGGCTTTGTAGGTGGTGTTCAAATACTCAACTCCACAGTTGTGTGTGTGTTGTCACCGAGTGTGAATAGCTGTGTGAGTGTGTGAAATCTGATGAGAGGAAGGGTGCTGTCTCATTCACACACAGATAACACTGGGCTGGACTGGCTCACACAACTGGTTGTTATAGGTGGGACCTAAAATAATACCTCTTTTTATTTCAGTAATCCATGAACAAGTTTGCATGTTGCTCTGGTTTACAGAATATGGCTAAATAAGCAGCAAGAAGTTTAAATTAACCATATTAGTTTTACTTTGGTCTATTAGTATTGGTGTAGTGTTCAGCTAGCCTGGACAATTAAATTAAATTAAATTAAATTAAATTAAATTAAATTAAATTAAATTAAATTAATGCATTTAGACGACGCTTTTATCCAAAGCGACTTAAGCTATCAACTTTTAAATATCATGTGTTCCCAGGGAATCGAACCCCCAATCTTGCGCTTGATAACGCAAGGAACACACAAAAAAAGTACATGTGCAACAGGGGTTTCTTCTTCTTCGTATTACTGATATAGCTTTTATTAACAGATGTTTTTTTAATGTTTTCGATTTGAATTTTCGTTAATTTGAGTAATTTTGTTGCATTTTTGTCAATTTTATTATTATTTTTTAATATGTTTTGTTATTTTTATATTTGTTTTACTTTCATGTTTATTTAATTTAAATCAAACAAAATGAAAATTAAAAGTCTTTTCTTTACAGTAGTAAATAATTTAGGATGTTTTCTCTACTGTTATATCATACAACTTTATAATTGTATTAATTTTGCTTCAAAAACAGTCATAAAATAATAAAATAATAACCATCATCACCTGACACTTTGAATTACAGAGCATGTTTTTTTTGTTTTGTTGCTACTTTATCTTTAAGATTTGTACGTACTGTATATAGCTACTTTGCATGTGCTTTGCCTTGTGCTTTGCTCATTTTGCATTTCACTTTGGGTGTTTAGGATTAGTAGTAGCCTATCTGTCCTACTTACCTCGCTGTGACTGAATGGGTCACGTTTCTGAACTCCCAGCTGGCATTGTTGATGTGTTAAATTGGACAGTCATGTGTTAAGATTTAATATATAAATATGACACCAGAAGATTTTGCACCTTAGTCTTTTCAGGCTGGGGAAGCTCTTAAACTATTTTCATAGTCAATGCTCGTTATTAAAAAAATTAAATGAATGAATGAATAAAATAATAAATACAATTTCTCAAAGTAATACACTACCATTGCTTGGGGCCAACCCTTTATATTTTTTAAAGAAATTAATATGTTTATTCAGCATTGATGCATAATTTGATATAAATGGACAGTAAAGACGTTTAATGTAAAAAAAATTTTATTTCACATAAATGCTGTTCATTTGAGCTTTCTATTCATCAAATAATCCAGAAAACAAATGTAACACGGTTTCCACAAAAATATTCAACAGCACAACTGTTTTCAACTTTGATAATAATCAGAAAAGTTTCTTAAGCAGCAAATCAGTATATTAGAATGATTTCTGAAGGATCGTGTGACACTGAAGACTGGAAGAATGATGCTGAAAAATCTGCTTTGAAATCACAGAAATAGTGAAATATTTTTCAATAGATAACAGTAATTAAAATTTTATAAACACCACAATTTTGAACAGTACTGTATGATCTCATAACCTACAGAAGATGATTTTTAAGATCATTGCTTTCTGGCTCATATTCATGGTCTTTCAGGCACAAGTAATCTAATGTAAACAAAATCAAACACAAGTGATTAGATGAAGTGTGTCTCAGCAGGCTTTGGCGTGGAGCGCTGCTGCAGTGTACGCTGAGAATCATCTCATTGTGTTCCTGCACAGACAGGAAGTCCAGCTTGTCCTTCTGCTCTGTTTCCTGTCTGTTTGCCCTGGCTTGGCAACCCATACTCACTTAACCCCTAAAAAACAACAGCAGAACACACACCCACACGCACAAACATATCTGAGAAGGCCACATTAGCAGGAAGCATCACACACAGCCATGCCGCTTTTCTTTGATGAATTTCATAGTAATTAGAGTGGTTTTTAAATGTAATTTTTCTCTTTAACTGTTTGATGTTGTTCTGCTATTTTGTAAAATACTCCATTAAAAGACAACACAAAGTCAAGGTAGGGACTTTTTTATTGTTTCCTTCGTTTCTGGTCTTATTTTGCAAGATGCATTAGTTCATGTTATTTTGTAGAAGACCAGTTTGATGAAAGGTTATGAAAACACTTCTAAAATGCGTTTTCTATTTCCCTTTAAAAGGGGATGAATTTAGAAGTGCAACATCTTAGAAAGCAGGTTTACGGTTTTTAAAGTGTCCTATATAGCACAGGCCAGTAAAAAAAAAAAAATAAATAAATTAAATTGAGCATGTGACCTATGTTTTTGTATGAGTTTACTCATACACTCATACAAAAACATAGGTCACATGCTCAGTTTCATTTTCTTCCTTTTGTTTTGTAAAAATGGCTGTTTTTTTACATATGAAAGCACAATAAACACAATATGAAGTAGTTTGTATTATGGCTTGACATATGCATGTTGAATAAATTATACTGAATCCTAGACTTTACATTTCTGAAAAATATAAACTAGGTTATGAATTATTGTTCATGGGCAAAGCAGCTCATGGCAGTGTTGTTTAATACAGTTTATATACTATATATACTAGTTTTTGTCTATATCATTGTTTAAATTTATTTTTAGTTTAGTTTATTCCGTTTTTATTTTATTTTAGTACTTAAAGTCAGGTAGGGCTGCCTGATTATGACAAAAATCATAATTGTCGATTATTCCCTTGAAATTGTAATTGCGATCATTAATTATGATTATCAAAATTTACATTGAATAATGTTTATACCATTGTTTGATGCAACTGCATGTCTCACTGTAAAAAATGACTGTGATTTTAACGGTATAGAACTGTGGAAATGCTACAGTACCTACCCGTTTACTGGTTAACGGTAATTTCCTGTAAACTTTACAGGCAAAAACCGTAAACTTACATTCCCAGAATTCTCTGCGTTGCATTTCAAATTTTGTTTGAATTTGGATGTGTTTTCTTTGAAATAACTATGTTTTTCTTATTTTTTCTCATCTGTTATGTTTATTAGGTTTGTATGTTACATAAAATGTTGTTAAATTAATGTTTATTGCATATTTCAGTTTAATGAGTCTCACCATGATGGTGTTTAGTGCTTGTGTGTATGACACCGTGCACCTTCTATGTATCTTATAATTTAAAAGCTGCTTGTGATGGGCTTTGTTTCACCACGTGACTCTCTCATCACCACCTGCTTTTGGTGGTTACCATTGTAATACAAAGGTACAAAACAGATTTCAGTGCTTCAATTAAGTATGTATATTAAATATAAATTTTAATATTAATATTATATCAGTTAAATGGTTTATGGTATTAAACTGTAAATATAAAGTAAAACCATTAAGCCTACAACAGTGTAACTTTATTTTTACGGTATAAAACCGTTAAACAAAAAAAAGTTTTACCGTATTTTTTACGGTATAATTCTGGCTACCACAGCTGCCGGTTTTATACCGTATATTTTACAAGAGCACCGCAGTTTATAAAAACTTTTAGTGCCCCTATAGTATTAAGCCTCAAATGTCAACTATACATCGGGTTTGTTCCTTTAAATTATAAAAAAGTAAAAATATGAACGGTATTATAATGTTATACTAAAACTAAAATGTAAATAATGGGAAAAACCCTTAAGATAACATGTAGAAAGAAAAAAATGCATCTTAAGCACGCAGAATAACATTAGTGAATTTTGAATGATTAACTGCCACTTTTAACGATTCCGTAATTGTGGCATCCATAATGGCAATCGCGATTAGAAATTCGATGAAATGTGCAGCCCTAAAGTCAGGGTTATTATAGTAGCCAAACTGAAACTAAAATTAAAACCATAAAAATGAATTTCGTCACTTGAAATAAAATAAACTAAAATGTAATTGGAAACAGCAAATAAACATTTATTCAAAATATTATCATCTCATTGATACTAAATTAAAGCGAAAATGTGACATAAAAAATGTATGTATATTTTATTTCACTTAACTCTTTCCCCGTTTAGGGAAGGAGACAATGCTTTCCTGCTATTGACAGAATTTTCTGGCTTTCCCTGTGTTTTCTGTGCTATTACGCATCTTATGAAATAAAAAAAAATCTCTGGTTTAAAACACAGTGAAAAAGAAGCCGTCTGTTTTTATGTTTTTAACTTGAGTTTTTTGTTAACAATAACAACCCTGTCTCATGGTCAACAAATGATCATTATATGTGGCCTCTGCGTTTTGGTCATCTCCAGGGTCTCCTCAGACCCTCATTTAAAGTCAGTCAAGTTAATGGTGAGGTAATTTAAGCAATACACAGCTAAAACGGAGAGAGAAATGTGTGTCCAAAGGAGAATAAACAAGTGATTGTGTGTCTGGAGGTCTGTCAGCATGCTCTGGACTGCTCTCATCCGCTCTGACCCTGCTGTGAGCGAGTGCTGAGCTCTGAGTGATCTTCAGCTGTATGAAGATGACAGTCCCTGGCTATTTGTCAAAGGAAGGGGTTGATGTGTTGCTTTTCATGAATGACAATCAAAGATCTTCAGTCTTTTGGTTATGTGGAGTGACACAGTTTTGCTTCAACCACAGCTAGATATTTATGTTTTCTGAAGAATGCAAAACTCGGCAACATGATGCAGGGCTGTTCTGTGTGGGTGTTGCTTTTTTGTTACTATAGGGCATTGCTAAAAATTTCTAAATGTTTTTTTAGCATATTCCTGTGTGGTTGCTAGGGTGTTCTTAATGGTTTCCAGGGGATTTTAAATTAAATTTTAGTAATTAAAAAGCATGTCTTATTAACTCTTTCCCCGCCAGCGTTTTTGAAAAACGTTCCCAGCCACCGCCAGCGATTTTGAAGTTTTTCACTAAAATTGGATGGATTCCAGTATATTTTGCCGTATGAATATTTGATTATGCAATAAACCAAAATAAAGATCAGACTACTTAAAAAAAAACAAAAAACACTTGAATGTAGGTAGGTATCATAAAAATGTGTAATTTTAAGCAGAAAGCTGAGAAAATTGCATTTTTGTCAAAAATTACATCTGGATAATATTCAGTACGATTATCAAAAGCATTAATCCAGTAAACCGCTTCCATCAATACTTCCAAAGCTTGCACAGATATATACCACTTCCTGGATCAACATTTTACTCGGTTTTCTTATACACAAAGCACTACAACAAGTACAGAACAAAAGTAAATACATAAAAAAAAATAAGAATAAAATAAGAATGCAACAAGAGCTGGAATATTATACATGCAGCAACCAAAATCATTGTCATCTGTAGATCAAGTGGTGCTTCCCACAATCCCCTGGGGCATCTGTTTATCATTGAATCTTCCATAGTATCAAAATGTTCAAGTAAATTTTTTGTGAGCTTCTATATTTGTAAGTTAGTTTATTAAAATTACATTTTGAATAGCAGTTGTAATTATATTGCAATTATTATTGTTGTTAAATTCAAATTCAACTCAAATTCAGGGATTGATTTGGCATTTAAAAGTGATTTGATTCAGTTCAGTTCTGAATGGTTCACACCATGACTGCTGTTGCAGGAATTACACACTGGAGCTTTATTTAACAGGCTAACATAATAAACACCTTTTTGCGTCAGAAATAATAATTGTATGGGGTGTGTCATGTGAAGTGATCTCTGTTGCCATGGGCTTTAAAACTGTTTTGGCACCTGCACGTTTGTGTTGTGATGCTGTGAAATCCCTTCTCAGCCCCAGATGGAGGAAACAGACGGTACATGAGCTGAGTTTGATCCGGTTGAACAGGAATGGATTTAATGCTGCTTCCTGTCCACACAGACTTATTTAATCAATGGTTGGGTGATACAGCAGCTGAATTTTTGATAATTTTTTATAGTAAATTACAATGACATAATACAAATATATTATAAAAGTAGTGATTTATAATGTTTTATTAATTACATTTAATTTATTTTTTATTTTATTATTATTAGTATTACGTAGTGCTTCTACAGAAGCTCAAGGTTAATTTGAAATTTAATTATGATCAGCTGATTATAAATCAGCATCGTTGTGAATTTACATAGACATGCTTTTTAAGTTTTCGTTTATTTTCTTAATCTTATAATTTTTGTTATTTGTGTATTTTATTTTTTATTATTTAGTAATTTGTTGGATCAAAGACAAAACACTTCAGTATCATTATGGATATCATTCTAGATATTATTTTCTTAATATCTAAAGAAATATTTATTCTCGGGTACATTTCTCATCTAAAAGATGTTTTAGTGGATTTTTATGGAAGCCCATTTCTGCCACAGAATAAAACAGTAAAACTGATACAATTCTGACTTTTTTCCCCTCACAATTCTTGCAGTTTTCTTTCCAGAACGGAATGGAAAGTTATAAACGCGCTTTCTTTCTTGCAATTCTGCGTTTATTACTTGCAACTGTGAGAAGAGGATCAGGGAGTCAGAATTGCACGATTTGCAAGATATAAACTCAGAATTGCTAAGTAAATAAATAAAATAAAATAAAATTGTAAAATAAAAAGTTGCAATTAAATTATTATTATTATTATTAAATTAATATTATTTTTTTTTAATATATAGATTTCAGCATATAGATTGAATCTTTCACTAAGACAAAACCCTGCAGAAATGTATCTTAATTTCACATTTGTAATTGTATCTTTATTTCATTATTATATGAGAGGATCTGCAATCGGCTGGCCTCCTGTATCCCAGCATCCCATAAGCTGTCATGAGGAGGGTTCGGTGGGGAGGTTTCTAACTGATTTTAGCATCCTCCCCCAACATGCACATTTATGGAGTAAGATTATCTGTTCTCTGTGTGGATCAGGAGAATGCAGGTCACGCTTAAGTAATGCTGAAGGTCAGATGATTAAACTGAGTTTAAGCCGCCACACACACACACACACACACACACACACAGTCTTGAACTCCAAAAGAGTTGTTGGGTCACCCTTAGAGTGTGTGAAGCTCTTGTCAAAAGCTCGTTATTTCCATCAGTCACAGTAACAGCTGACTTCAGCGGCTAGAAGCACAGAGCTGCTCTTCATCAGAGCATTTGCATGAAGAATTGAAACTGTTGTTCCTCACACATGATAAAACTTAACATCCAGTTCCTGCTTTCTCCACCAAAATGAAGATTCCTTCGAATATTTTTCAAAACTAATGAATGTAGTCCTTTAGCTCAGTATGAAAGCGAGGGTTTAAACGCATCCCAGAATCCCTTGCAGCTTGTCCACATACAGTATACAATGGGATAAGGTTTGCTTATTACCAAAGCTTTCATTTGTTCATAAATACATAGGGGTCCTACAATAAGTATAGTAATATTTAATGTAAGTTTGCTGTGCTTATCCATATGGCATGATCTCATTTACTAATTTGACAGTGTGTGTGTGTGTGTATATATATTTTTTCATTTTATATTATTTCAAAATTGAAATCTAAACGCATTTAAATCTATGCATTTTTATTTATATTTTTATTAAATGTTATAAATATATATTGTATATACACACATACACAAACACACACATTTTCTTTCTTAAGAACTTCAGGGAATATTATAAAATTATTAAATAAATCTACCAATTGAACAATTTATTTTTGAATTCAAACTTTAATTAAACAGGATGGCATTCTGGAGATCTTGCTGATGACCATATATAATTACTAGATGTGAAATGATGTCAATATATTATTGTCATGATGTTCGTATATTATTTCATCATTTCTCTGGAAATATGCTCTCTTCTTTGACCTCTTGCAGGGAGGTCAAAATGTCCCAGGCTTTAGAAATGAATATGACTGTGTTTTGGAGACAAAAGTCCATCTGAAGCCTGATCTGCTGGACCTCTGCATTTGATTCGGTGAGAGTTTTGCGGCAGGCTTTTTGTTTGAGTCATATTTGGCTGAAGTTCACCTTCAGTAATGAACCATCAGCACTGCAGGGATCGGAGGAGAACGCGATCAATGGTGGAACAGGAACGCTGAGTCAGAGTTTGAGAAGTTCTTCAGATAATGTTTGGAAAGGCAGAGGGAACACCGTAGGTGAGATTCGAGTTTCAAGAACACGCATGACTTTACTTGTATTTTTTCTTCTTTTCTATTAGCTGTATGTGCTCAGTAGTGCTGCTTCTGAAGAGTCTTGAAGTGCAACTTTTCTTTGAAGAGAAGTTCATAGAAATTCAGAAACTAGTCTGGCTTGAGCAGCACAACAGGCTGTTTTTCTCTTTTGTTATATTTAACAGCACACCGCACAATGTGCTGCTATTTAAAGCGCACAGATCTTTTCCTGTGTGTGAGAAGTCGTTTACAATGAATCGCAGAGCTCAACTCTATTGATTATGTCTGTACGGAAGGATGGATTTCAGTTGTGTGGAGTGATACAACAATGACTCAGGTGCTACCGTGTGCTTTTTCCCAGGAGGAATTTGTAGTTTATGTCTCATAGAACTTTAGGAAAGTGATACAGCGATGATTTAGATTTTAGAGTTTGTATTTTAGTATTGAAATTCACAGGAATACAAATTCATGCTGTTTACTTTTTTAATGCATGTTTGTGGTGTTATTGAATTTTGTTCCAATTTGCTTGTAATCAAATTTGCTCCACCTTTGAAATGCCTTTTCTTTTCTGCTGACATCATCGAGCCCTTTTATTTTGCAACGCTTCAACATCCAATCAATTTCAAATGCATAAACTCCTGTCCTACATTTAGCACTTTAGTATCTTGTTTCATTCAGAAACACACTACTGCTAATACTTTAAAAATGTTTTTGTTCTGTAAGAGTTTTGATATTTTGAAAAAGAAGTCTCTTATGCTCAAAAATATTGATAGAAAAATACTGACCCCAAACTTTTAATTTGAAGTTTGTCATATTATGGAAAAATAAATGGTATTTTATATCGTTTTGAAGTGTTTGGATTTCTCATTTAGGTTCTCAGAGACGTCTTTTCAGGATGGATGACGTCTTAAAGCATCTTAAGGCAGTTTCACTGGTCTGAGCCTGTTGTGGTTGGTCTGTTAAATGCTTTTAGAGCAGTACTGGGCACTTTTCATGAGGCCAAACCGGAAGGCCATCTTAAACCAGCTAATACCAGCATGTGTTTTCATCAGGGGTAGATCGTTTTAACATCTGCGTCTGTCCAAAGTGTGTTCCATTGTTAATCTGAAGGTCTGTGTTTGTGGTTAAACACTTCCTGCAGGACGTGTGGTTTCTTATCTGTCATTGCAACATGAGTTTTCAATTGCAGAAGCACAGATGAATGTGAATTTCAGCCTGTTAAGACTGCGGTTTATCTTCAGCCGGCTGTTCTTTCCATTGTAGGGCCAATAATGAGGATTTACAGTAGCTGTTATCTTTTGATTTTTATATGTGAGCATTTTCAGCTATTAAGCAATGATTGCAACTTTACAATAAATTTGTGCTTTTGAAATATTGTAGCTTAATTGACTTAGCTATGCATTCTGTGACTTTAAAGTCTACATTAATAAATCTCTCTCTCTTTCTCTCTTCATAACAGGTAACAGAAGTGTGTGGTGCTAAGCGGCTTGGCTATTTCAGCTGTGGACAGTTTTACGTGGCTCTGAAGCTGATAGCCGCGGCGCAGGCAGGTTTGCCAGTACGGCTGGAGAGCATCGCAGGTGGTAAGTCCTCAGCATTTGTTAAATAAGCAAATAATTTGTATTTGTGATCATCATTGTTTCCTGTTGAACACCTTAATAACTCCACAGCAGTTCCAAGTAGTTCCAAGTTCCAGTAATATTATCCCAAACTGTTGGGCCTGAGTTCAGAAAAGAATTCAAATATTAACTCAGCAGAGCAAAACATTTCCTAAATGTATTTACTTAAACAGGGCGATGTTGAGCACTAGGCTGATCCAGAGCTCAGCACAGCTCAGGCCCCCCGGCGGGCTCAAATGTGGCGATCGGTCCCTGGATTAGTCTTTAATCCTGGTACAGACTGTTAAACCCATAAATAACTTTACCTGGCCCTTTTACTGCGGAAACACAAGGAGAAAGACAGTCTGTCTGTAAACAGGAAAGACAGAAGTATACCTTTGAGAAAGATTGGCTGGGTAATGTTTACTTTTTAAAGAAGATTTTTCTTGCTAAACCAGCCAATAAGATGGTTAGGCTTCTGTTTGCTGTTTTAAATCAGTCCCTCCAGTTTTTTTTGCAATTCAGTGATCACAAAACAATGCAAATATTCTTCTTCTTTTTTTTTTTTTTTTTTTTTTGCAATCCTGCATAATTCGCCAGTTTAACCCACAAATTAGTCTTATTATATATAAATACAATCTATCATATGACTATTGTACATCTAGTGTCATATGTGATATCATTTACAGCCACAAAATAATTTTGATCACAAATAATTATATACTTGTAACATTTTTACTTACTTTTTATTAATGATTATTCATTATTAATTAATACCTTGTTTAACACGTATGTGTGAGAATTTGATAAGACAGAAAAATAAACAAGCTTTCTGTTTGTTTGTTTTTTTTGGCTATTGTGTATGACCGTTGTACATCTTGTTTAAAAGTTCTGTCATAATTTGGTAAGACGTAAAATTAAACAAGCGAAATGAATGCAAGAAAATACACATTATTTATAATAAATTATATACTGTTTAATCCACTGTATACAGATAATAGTATGAGTGGTATGCCGTTATGAACACACTGACATGTATCCTTCTCTACAGAACTTCCTCTTCCTGTGTTTGTCGGGATAACGAACGAGCTTGAGATGGGTTATCCCAATCAACCGTTGACCAATGAGAGCCAGTCTCACATCCTGGGCTTGGTGACAGGCTCCGCCCCTCGTCCCCCTGCAGACAGACCTGTACTCAGACACCCTGACACCAGCATGGACAAGCAGGTCGGTTTATCAAAGATGACATGCAGCAGTAGCTCGATGCTTTTCCTCTAATTAATGACTGTGTTTTACACTTGTGTGTGACAGGAGGCGTGGTCTCCACCACAGTCACCTGGCATCTCCCCGCCCCGTTCACCATCAGCCTATCGCTGCTATTCATATGGTGCACAGAGAAACGGAACAGACACACTATTGGGTGAGAGTCTCTGTCAGTCATTCTGCATTCAGGAATGAACCTAAACATCAAAATGTAAATAATTGTATATGTGTGTGTGTGTGTGTGTGTGTGTGTGTGTGTGTGTGTGTATATTAATATATATATATATATATATAATATATATATATATATATATATATATATATATATTATATATATACAGTATTGTTCAAAATAATAGCAGTACAATGTGACTAACCAGAATAATCAAGGTTTTTTAGTTATATTTTTTATTGCTACGTGGCAAACAAGTTACCAGTAGGTTCAGTAGATTGTCAGAAAACAAACAAGACCCAGCATTCATGATATGCACGCTCTTAAGGCTGTGCAATTGGGCAATTAGTTGAAAGGGGTGTGTTCAAAAAATAGCAGTGTCTACCTTTGACTGTACAAACTCAAAAACTATTTTGTACAAACATTTTTTTTTTCTGGGATTTAGCAATCCTGTGAATCACTAAACTAATATTTAGTTGTATGACCACAGTTTTTTTAAAACTGCTTGACATCTGTGTGGCATGGAGTCAACCAACTTGTGGCACCTCTCAGCTGTTATTCCACTCCATGATTCTTTAACAACATTCCACAATTCATTCACATTTCTTGGTTTTGCTTCAGAAACAGCATTTTTGATATCACCCCACAAGTTCTCAATTGGATTAAGGTCTGGAGATTGGGCTGGCCACTCCATAACATTAATTTTGTTGGTTTGGAACCAAGACTTTGCCCGTTTACTAGTGTGTTTTGGGTCATTGTCTTGTTGAAACAACCATTTCAAGGGCATGTCCTCTTCAGCATAGGGCAACATGACCTCTTCAAGTATTTTAACATATGCAAACTGATCCATGATCCCTGGTATGCGATAAATAGGCCCAACACCATGGTAGGAGAAACATGCCCATATCATGATGCTTGCACCTCCATGCTTCACTGTCTTCACTGTGTACTGTGGCTTGAATTCAGAGTTTGGGGGTCGTCTCACAAACTGCCTGTGGCCCTTGGACCCAAAAACAACAATTTTACTCTCATCAGTCCACAAAATGTTCCTCCATTTCTCTTTAGGCCAGTTGATGTGTTCTTTGGCAAATTGTAACCTCTTCTGCACATGCCTTTTTTTTAACAGAGGGACTTTGTGGGGGATTCTTGAAAATAGATTAGCTTCCACACAGACGTCTTCTAACTGTCACAGTACTTACAGGTAACTCCAGACTGTCTTTGATCATCCTGGAGGTGATCATTGGCTGAGCCTTTGCCATTCTGGTTATTCTTCTATCCATTTTGATGGTTGTCTTCCGTTTTCTTCCACGTCTCTCTGGTTTTGCTCTCCATTTAAGGCATTGGAGATCATTTTAGCTGAACAGCCTATCATTTTTTGCACCTCTTTATAGGTTTTCCCCTCTTCTAATCAACTTTTTAATCAAAGTACGCTGTTCTTTCTGAACAATGTCTTGAACGACCCATTTTCCTCAGCTTTCAAATGCATGTTCAACAAGTGTTGGCTTCACCTTAAATAGGGGCCACCTGTTCACACCTGTTCTTCACAAAATCGATGACCTCAGTGATTGAATGCCACACTGCTATTTTTTTTGAACACACCCTTTCAACTAATTCAACTAATTGCCCAATTGCACAGCCTTAAGAGCGTGCATATCATGAATGCTGGTTCATTTGTTTCTGAGAATCTACTGAACCTACTGGTAACTTGTTTGCCACGTAACAATAAAAAAATATACGAAAAACTTGATTATTCTGGTTAGTCACATTGTACTGCTATTATTTTGAACAATACTGTATATATATGAAGATTCAGATGCAAAAGCCTCTAAGTGCCATCTGAAATTTTCTAACTAAAATTTTGATTTTTATCAAGCTCCTATGCTTAGGTTAAGTCATTTTACTTTAATGGCAACGTGCAGGTCCCTTTTCCAGGCTATTAAAGTGAAATTACTCAACATAAATATATAGGAGCATGATAAAAACATCACTTTTCCAGTTAAATGCATCCTTTCTGAATAATTGAAAGTTTTAATAATACTGAGATTTTGAATGGGCATGAAAATTATGTTTTCCACAAAAATATGAAGTAGCACAACTGTTTTCAACATTATAATAAGAAATGTTTCCTGCACAGCAAATCATCATATTACAATGATTTCTGGAGGATCATGTGACACTGAAGACTGGAGTAATGATGCTGAAAATACAGATTTGCATCACAGGAATAAATTACATTTTAAAATATATTCAAATAGAAAACCAGTTGTTTTAAATGTATTAATATTTCAGAATATTACTGTTGTTTATTATATTTTTAATCAAATAAATGCAGCCTTGGTGAGCAGAAGAGACTTCTTTCAAAAACGTTAAGCATCAAGGACCAGGAGGTTTTTTCCAGCAATTCCTATGGGAATGTGAAAGTAGATTTCCAGATTCCCACACGCAGTGATGCTTTTATTAGATAACACAAGCACATGTCACACTGCTGTGTTTCTCACATTATGAGTGTAGAAGTGGCTCTGTACCCTTATGCTGTCAGACAGCTGTGTGCATGTGTGTGTGTGTGTGTGTGTGTGGTGTGTGTGAGTGTTCAGCCTTGAGCTGCTGTCTGCCCTCAGAAAGCAGTTGGCTAATTGCTGCTCTCCTGTGGCGTATAGATATCGCACTCGTCTAATCACACACCTGTTGATTCACAAGACTTCAGCTTATCCACAGGCAGCACAACACACTCAACAGACAGCAGTTCTGATGAAACACACACACACACACATGCTTTCCTGAGAAAATGCCTTAAGCCAGGATATTTCACCACGTTTTATGTAATAATTTATGCTAGTGTGCTTCATTTATTGCTGATTGTCCCTCTTGACACATCGCACCTAAAATTTCAAAGATGTTGATGTGTGAAAGCAATTATGCACATCAACTTATTTTATTATGTACTTGTCAGAAAGCAGATATACTGCTTCTTGTAAATGTCGTCAAAATGACAAGGCTGGCTGTTAAAATGAAGTGTAAATTAATAAAAAAAAAAAGCTAAATATTTGTAAAGAAAGCAAGGTTATAAATTAATGTGCGGTATTTTCACATGCACGCCCCCTTCAGTACAGTAGGAGGTAGTGCATGAAGACAAACTCAATAGAGAATAACTGTACATTTTACCTGTCTAGAAATAGGTAAATCTATCTGTTTGTCCACATCATGTGTTCAAATATACAAATATTTAATCATCCCAACTAATGAGCAACTGATTGTGAATATCCAGTTTAGATTTTCCCACTAAGAGAGGAATACTGTGATGGTATACTCTGGTGTTATTCAGCATTAAGAAAGAGCTTTTATCTCATTGTTAACTCCGACTGTGAACAGAGAAACACCGGCATTATGGAATGCAGCTCAACTTTCTTCATTAGTCAGCAGGGACCATTAATATTTCATTTAAAAATCACACATAAAAGAAATGACGCTCAGGCCTTCAGATGTAAAGAACGCTCAAGAGATCAAAACAAAGTCAGGCCTGTTTGATTCTTACAGATTGTAGTCATATCAAAGATCATGGCCATCACTGGCCTCATCCTGAATAATTGATGCTTGTTCAGTATTTTACATTTATTATTCTGTTAAGTCGAAGCTGAAAACTTTCACTTTTGTTCGGTTTTATTTGAGTCTGAAAGTGTCTGAAACAGTGATCACAGTAAGGAAATGCCATCTACTGTTAAGTCATTTTGTCTGTCTTCATCTTGAAATGTTGACTCTCTCTTGTTGTTGTTCACAGCATATGAGGCTAAAGGGCCAGGTCTTCCCGGCGTTCCTCAGGAAAACTCCTCTCCCAGTCATTATTCTCTCAGACTGCAGCCGGAGCAGCCTGTCGTCACACGCGTGGAGGTTTCCTCACACCTCCTCTTTTTGCATCTGATTGGACGATCAAATAGAATAATAGTCTTAAATGAGGAAACATATTAAGGCTCTAAATCAGGATTTTGGTCATGACACTGCTTTTTAAAAGTGTATTTGTTTGCTAGAATATTGGTCATTTCAAGTCAGGCCACATGCACACCAGGGCCCGTATTTGTATAGACGTGCTTACAAATAATATTAAGACAAATCACCTCCAAATTGATTACAGACATGAGCTTAAGATATCAGTTTAATATAAAGGGAAGAGAAAATGATTTTAAAGAATGCAACACACGACACCATAGCTTATAAACTTTGTCAAACATTTCAGAATTTCACAATGTTTGATGAAGATCACATGACTGGCACGTTAATAGTAATATACTGAATAAAAAATATGAATTATATCGTGTTCGCCAGCTTCACTAGACTGTAGTAGGTACTACTAGGTATATATCTAAAAAAAATTCATTTTCTTTCTTTGCAAATATAAAACAAAATTTTCGGTAGAATAAACCTACGAAGGGCATAACCTGTAGTTTAATAGTAAGATATGCTGAGAAATAAAATGAAAATAAGGATAGATGGCATTTTTTATAGATGCTATTTCAGAAATGTTAAGCTTTAATTATAATTCATTGTATACTGCAATGCAAAGGCCACACATGGCTTTTAAAAAGAACAGTCCTACTTCATTTCCTTTTATATAAAAAGCTATTTTTCCATTATTGACTGATCAAAAAGAGCCTGCTGCTTCCTTGACTTCAATGAAAGGCATACATAATTGGAAAATATTTTCATCTTTAGGCTTTTCAGGTCTCCTCAAACTGTAGTTTTTCTCTTTCAGGTTGCGTCTGTGGAGCGCGTGGAGGTCGATTACTCGGACGACCCCTGGAGGATCACAGAAGAGCAGCGTGAATACTATACCAACCAGTTCAGGAGTCTCCAGCCTGACCTGAGCGCTCTCATCATGGGTAAGAGAGATCTGCACCACAAGCACATCTCAGATCATCTCATACTGTTGGATTTATGGCTTTATGTGGGCATGTTTTGAAGTTTGCTTTGTTTTTTGTTCTTTTTCAGGAACTGTTGCAAAAAACTTCTTCACCAAGTCGAAACTTCCGATTCCAGAGCTGTCTCATATATGGTGAACACAAAACCTCAGTTCCTCTTAAACATGCAGTGAAGGGCCTCTTTGCATTAAAACAGTCTTGTTTGATCTTCAGGGAGCTGAGCGATGTTGACAAGGACGGCGCTCTCACGTTCCCGGAGTTCTGCACTGCCTTCCATCTGATCGTGGCCCGGAAAAATGGTTACCCTCTTCCTGAAACGCTCCCTGCCACGTTGAGACCGGGCTTTGTGGAAGCAGGTGTGCTTACAGCGCCACCATCTGAGGTATGAGATCTAAAACTCACTAAATGCCTACAGTATTTGCACCTGAAGTATTAAATGATGTCCAGTGGTTCTTATTCTGTATCATGTTTTGCAGTTATGAGAAATTTCAGAACATTTTACTGAGCTCCAATTGCAATTGTTTTACAATGACAAATTACGATGACAATATGATGCCTGGAGCCAATAAGCTCATAAAAGAGAAAATTTTACATTTATGCCAAGATCACAATGTTTTGTACATTTTCATTCTGTTCTTTTCTTCTCTCTCTCTTTTGATTGGCACACACACACACACACACACTGCCCAAACACACACACACACACACACACACACACACATACAAACATACACAGATATCTACTCACATACATATTGCCATCAATTTAAAGTTTTTTATTGTATATATCTATATATATTTATTTTATTTTATTTCATTTTTATATCATTTTGAGTTGCCAATGACATTTCTATTTTTTTTTTCAGTTTAAGTTAAATTAATATTTATGTTATTTAATTTCAGCTGTCAATTAACCGCTTTTTAAGTTAAAACAATGTTTACTCAAATGTTTTAGTTAAGAATAACATCACTGGTTGATTTAGATTTTTATTAATTCATTCACAAACATTTAGCTGTGGCTTCATCATTGATAGTCCCTGTAATGATTGTAAAAATGTATCAGTTTTGTACATTTACCTCCATATAGAAAAAACTCTAAACAAGAATAGTACAAAACAACATGCATAATATATATATATATATATATATATATATATATATATATATATATATATATATGTATATATATATATATATATATATATGTATATATATATATATATGTACACACACACACACACACACACACACAGAGTAAAGAAAGAGCATGTTTCTCTGAGCATGTTTATTTGGCTGAAGGCAGAGGGTGCTAATGAGTTTCAAATGAGCCAAAAATCCAGCTAGTCCTGCCCTTATCTCTGAATAAACCTCATTTTATGGCTGCTTTTCATTTTCCCAAACAGATTATAGGTTCTGTTGACCAGCAGATGACCTCTAGACCAGGTGTGACCGCTAAGCAGGAAGTGAGAGATGAAAGCAGGAAACGGGGTATGACTTTGGAGCTAGACGTCAAAAACATAAACATGATTAAAGGAAAAAAATATATCTAATGTTTTTTATACAGTGGCCAAAAAAGTTAAAATGTCTAAATAATGTCTAAATACTTTAAAATAGACTTGCTTTGATATTTTAGAATTTAATGCAATGATAATTTTGTTCTCTCCAGTTTTTTCAGTTTCTTAAGTGTGCAGATATTTTTGAGGCCATTCTTCCAGACTTAAGAAGGAAAACCTGTTAACGTACTGATTTTCTTATGTAGATTGTGTGTTTTTATTGCTGTGTCAGCAGAATTCTTCCTAAAGAGAATTCCAGAGCCACATGAAAAGCCAATACAGCATATCAGCACTTTAAAGCCAGGTGAGTCACTGTCCGCAGGCGCAGCGGGCCACGCACACACCCCTGACCCACACCAAATCAACCAAAGCCTCTAATTTACCTATGCTTTACCGTCTGTGTTCAGGCAATGATGAAAATACTGTGGTCTTTTAACTCACCCTCATTTTGTTCAACCTGTATGACGTTTATTTTGTGAAACACAAAGGGAGATGTTTATCAGAATGTTCCAGGTGCTCTTTTCAATATAATGCAAGCAAATGGATCCTGTCTAGCTCACAAAAATTACGCATTAAAAGCTACATAAAGGTAGCATATGACATATGCACTAGATTCCAGGTCTTCTCATGCCATCAGGCAGTTTTGTGTCAAAAACTAAATCTTCCAAACCTCTGAAGCACAAGATCACATATTTTCTAATTTAACACATGAAGATAGGCTGCACCAGGTTTGAAATCAGTGAAAAACTCCACTTGCTTTGGTATTTTATTATCCAGTGCAAGTTTCTTCAATCTCTCCAGTCTACAAATATTTTGGGGGCCACAGCAGAATTGAGCCTGATAGAGAATTCTAGACCTGCAGGAATACAACAATACAAACAAACAAATAAATAAACAAGACTGGTTTCACTGCTGGTTATATATGCTATATATAATTTTGTATGTGACGAATAAAAAATCTTGAATCTTGGTTTAACTTATTACATGTTTTATTTTAGTGTTATGTATATACTATATTAGTATTTGTTAATATTTTAAATTCCCTTTTTTTTTAGTTCCAGTTTTATTTTAAATCATTGTTTGTTTTATATTTAAGGTTTTTTATATTTCTTTTGAGCATTAATTTATTTTACTTAAGTTTTAATTTTAATTATTTTAGTATTTCAACTTAGTGCTTCCTTTAAGGAATAGTTCACCCAAAAATGTAAATTACTGAAAATGTACTCTCCCTCAGTCCATGAAAAATTTAGATGAGTTTGTTTCTTCATGGGAACAAATTTGGAGAAATGTAGCATTACATCACTTGCTCACCAGTGTATCCTCGTAGTGAATGGGTGCCGTCAGAATGAGAGCCCAAACAGCTGTTAAAAAAACAGCTGCATGTTTGTAAGAGAAAAAAACATCATTAAGACGTTTTAACTTTTAAATTGCAAAATATGACTCCATGTTCAATAATAATGCTTCCTCCAGTCAAAAACATCAATTCCATCCAAATAATACCAAAACAGGGACAGCTGAATAGCTTGTCATCTTCCTTATTTATAAGTCAGCTTCTTCCTTATTTATAAGTCTGCTAAATGAACGAATGCTAATTTGAGAACTATGGAGGGTAATTTTGGTCTGTTTCTCCACCTGACATATCATATGACTTCAAAAGGCTTCCAACTAAGTTTATTAGTCTACTTAGTGTGCTTGTTCCCAATGTATGGAAAAGGGCAGCATGAACAATCTGCAAAACGTCTACTTTTGTCTCATTTGTGCTTGCCGCAACACAAGTAAATAATGACAGAATATATCCTTTAAGAGACCAATGGTCAGATGGTTCATGATTAAAACAGACCAATCACTGTTCTGTCTTTGCAAATCAGCTCTTATGGTCTTCAGATCAGGTTGAAGTCATTTTTCGCGAGTAGTACCGTATTTTTCGGACTATAAGTCGCACATAAGTATAAGTCGCATCATACCAAAAATACTGAGCAGCATAGAGCGCCCTCTCACCACTGTAGACGGTAATGTTTTCTCTTGATTCATGTCAAATTAATTTGGATAAATAAGTCGCACCTGAATATAAGTCGCAGGACCAGCCAAACTATAACAAAAAGAGTGACTTTTAGTCCTGAAAATACGGTATATCACTCTGGAAGAGGCCTGTTTGTTATCATCTCTCATGATGGGTGTGATTTTATGAAGTAAACCCCCTCAGCGCCTCTGGGTGTGGACCCAAAGTCTGTCATATCAACAGCGCTGACCTTTTGTTTTTCAATATTTCATGCAGTCTGCTCTGATCCAATAACAGCTCATATTTATTAAAGTGCCCAGATCCCTTGGGCGTTCAAAAATAATCCTGGACTTTATTACTTCAATTTGAATGCCGTGCTGCTTCCAATATAGTTCTTATGAAATGTTTTTTTTCACTAGTGTTGGAAGAAAAGAGAATCAAAGTTGACATTGAGTCTTCGTCAATACCCCAGTGCATGATGGGATAGGAGACAGGCCCGTTTGAGGAGTTAACTGCAGCTGTAGGTGTTCAAGGCCTGTTTCAGATGGTGTTGTTGGATAGTATCGATGCTCTCGAGTGTTTGATGTTTTAGTGTTACGATTCAGTGTTTCTGCTGAGAAGTGAAATCTTTTGGCTAGAGAGAGCAGTTCAGTTTAGGACCGGCTTAGAACTTCTCTAGATGACAGGTAAATAAAAGAACAATTTGTTAATTTTTTGGGGGTGTTCTTGGTGAAGTCTGATGCTTTTGTTTGGCTTTTAAATGAAATTAGTAATGTTTCTTTTTAGGATTCAGTTTTATTGCAGAAATTACTGTGTAACTGAGTTCTTTACGTAAAATTGTATTACAGATTCACCACAAGAACTTGATACAAACATGAAGTCAAGAACACGGCCCAGGTAAAATCTTTTAAACTCTCACTACTGCTACATTACCATTCAAATGTTTTTTACCCCTGTTGTTGTTGTTAAAAAAAAAAAAAGAAAATCATACATTTATTCATCCTCATGGTTTCCATAAAAATAGCTGACAACTGTTTTCAAAATTGATAATATTATTATTATTATTATTATTATTATTATTATTATTATTATTATTATTATTATTATTAATTCATTGTTTTTTTTTTTGTTTTTTTTTTTAGAAGAAAACCAGTTTATTTGAATGATTTCTTAAGGATCGTGTGACACTGAAGACTGGAGTAATGATGCTGAAAACTCAGCTTTGATCACAGAAATAAATTAAATTTTAAAATATATTCAAATAGAAAACAAATATTTTAAACTATTATGATATTTCACAATTTTACATTTTGTTCTGTATTTTTGGTTAAATAAATTTAGCCATGGTGAGCATAATATCTTAATCTTGTAAAAAAAAAAGAAAAAATGCATTATTATTTATTTATTTATTTTACTTAACAGAAAATCTGTTTGCGGATTTTACCGTGGTAGTACCAATGAGTTCTTTAAAATACTTAAAGTACCATGTAAATGTCATGGTACTGTACATGGCAGTCATTCTATGCTACTGTGGTATTACACCTGGACCTGACACCTGTATACCCATGATAACACTACATTATGTACGTGTTAAAGAGGTCTGCGTGTTTTACCCCTCAGGTCATACTCCAGCACCTCCATAGATGATGCCATGAAGAAGGTGGAGGAGCCTCCCACTCCTCCTCCTCGACCCCAGAAGACTCACTCCCGCGCCTCCTCTCTCGACCTCAACAAGCTCTTCCAACAGAGCGCCCAAGGTTCAAACTTACCTCAGCAGTCTTTGAGTATTAAACCGTATACACGTACAGACTTTCATATACTGAGAATACAAGGCACTGACATTTCGATATATATTACATTTATTGCGTTCATATTAACTGAAGTAAATATTTGACTGGTGTTTTGATGCGATATTGGCATGTTCTGAAGTGACAGTGATTTTTTTTGTGTTTTTACTAAAGCAGTGTCTGTGATTTCTTTCTCAATTATCTGTACCGTATTTTCTGGACTATAAGTCACACTTTTTTCATAGTTTGGCTTGTCCTGCGACTTATAGTCCAGTGCGACTTATTTATCCGAATTAATTTGACATGAACCGAGAGAAATGAACTAAGAGAAGTGAACCAAGAGAAAACATTACCTTCTCCAGCCGCCAGAGGGCGCTCTATGCTGCCAGAGATGCTCCTCCTGTATTCTACACTGAGCAGCACAGAGCGCCCTCTCGCGGCTTTAGACGGTAATGATTTCTCTTGGTTCTTGGTTCTAAATAAATGCGACTAGTCCAGTGTGACTTATATATGTTATTTTCCTCGTCATGAGATATTTTTGGACTGATGCGACTTATACTCAGGTGCGACTTGTAGTCCGAAAAATACGATACTTGTAATATTTTAGTAAATAAGCTCTGCAAAATAATTGCTGATTATTGCAGTACATGGTGGATGTGAAGTAATTTACAGTTGTACTGAACATATGTAATCAGCTTCAGTAGTAGTAGTAGATTTAGAGTGGCGAGGACGTTTTTCTGAATAGCTTTTCCTCTCTCAGGTGCTAAAAGTGGCTGGTTGCCTCCTCCTCCAGCTCTCCCTCCACGACCCCCAGCTACACAGGTGAACCGCTCATCATCTCCTCGTTGTCCAATTTAAGCTGGTATCTTTGTGGTTTCTAGCTTGCTCTTAGCTCTTCCAGCTTCCATGTTCCAAAACCCAACTTGACATTTAAGCTGGTTTGTTACTGGTCAAAGATGATCTACAGTATATCTTTTTTGTGCATTAATATAGAATTGAATTGATATGCAGTTTTTGTCATCTGTTTTACAGTAGTTCAACCAATTAGATGACAAGTCTGTTTCATTTTATTTTTTCAAATTATTTTTATTTATTTATTTATTCATTCGTACCATTCTGTAACTTTATTGTGTAATAACTTGTGTTATAATTCAATGTTTCAGATCTTCAGCTTCCTCCCTGGCTCAGAGAAGAGTTCCCAGAAGGCCGTTCAGCAGCCAAACTTTGCAGATTTTAGCAAGTTTAGGGTGGAGGTGAGTAGATGTTAGGGTTTGATCCTACTTACAAATATGGCATAACTAGTGCTACTAAAACACATACAATTTAATAACTCCAGATGTGGGATCTCTAAACTGAAATTTTATTGACATGAACCGAATGTAACTTCTGATTTAAATTAATTTTAAATTATAATTATTATTTTTTTAAACAGTAAATTTTACTTCATAATAAATTGATTGTATACAGTAAGAATGAGGTGAGATAATTGTGATTTGTTTTGATTTAATTTTGCATTAATTAAATTTTTTAATAAGAAATTTAAGAATAAGTAAGAATGAGGACATTTTAATTGATTTTCATTTATAATATTTAATTTGTAAATCAAAGGTTGTGTGAGAATTATAAGAATTATTACAATTATTTTCAAATTACTTTTATTTTTAAAATAGTGTGCCGTGAGGATGAATAATTTATAATTTTTTATTATTGTTGTTATTATTATTATTATTATTAAATAACTTATTTAACTAGTCATATAATATATAGCTCTATCATAGTTATGTTCAATTAAAAAAAAAAATATATATATATATATATATATATATATATATATATATATTAGGGATGCACGATAATATCGGCACAATATCGGTATCGGCCGATAAAAGCTCAAAATGACCATTATCGGTATCGGCCGATATGAATATTTCTGCCGATGAGCCAAACCGATATTCTCCAAGTGAAATAATTGACCTGTTTTTCAGATGTGAATGTCAGTCTACATTTGTAAAATAATACATTTATGGTAGAATCAGTACAGAAGAGATACATGGATTTCTCTTCAGTAAAATTAAAGTTTAAATATATCAGTATATATTTGTATATATATCGATATCGGTATCGGCATCGGCCAAAATTATTTTGAAAATATCGGCATATCGAATATCGGCCAAAATCCAATATCGTGCATCCCTAATATATATATATATATATATATTTTTTTTTATTGAACATAACGTTGATAGAGCTATATATTATATATATATATATATATATATATATATATATATATATATATTTATATATATATTTATATATACTTCTTCTATCTTTGAAGTCAAATCTGCCTGTTTAATAAAGTTAGATTCATTGAAATTCTGCACACACACTCTTACTGCTGTCTGTCATCGCTTCTCTCCCTCTGTTATTAATTATGCATCCCCGTTTGAAGAGTCTGAACTTCCTCTTTTTGGCATGTGTGAACATGTCTTCACCACTTCAGCCGTGTTACTGTCCATGATTTGTGTGTTCTTGTTTCTGTGGCTGCAGGCTGGGAAGAGACGGCAGTTTCCCACAGTTTAATAAAAGTATAAAGCCACAGGAGCCCAATGAAAACACACACACACACACACACACACATCAGCGTTACACAAGTTCATACGCTCACCGCTGCGAGCCGTTCTTACCTCAGCTTACGTTACACACACACTGTTTTGACAGCACATGCACCTGCAAATATCTGCTCAAGCTTTGACGATGAAAGCTAATACTTACATAAGATATGAAGATATGACTGTAGACTCTATATGAAGGGTTTCTGGTCTGATCAAATACTCATAACTCAGCTGAAGTCCTCAAAAGCCTTTAACCATCTCCTACCACGAGCCTTCCTTCATCTTTATGGCCTTTTTACCCCTTCATGCTTTTAACTTTTGGCTTCTGTAATGTGATGAGAGGGAATGTGATCGCTGTGTGGAATTCATTTGTCATAGTTGTGTGAGTAATGTGTTATGAGGTCATTGTTGGACAGAGAAACACAGTGTCTTAATCAGGCACGAACTGAAAAGTTTATAAACCCAGCAATCTGCCTATCTAGACTGCATTTTGAAGGCACATAGCTTCCACTAATCTCTACAAAATCTCTAATAATAATGGCCAGTAAATTATTTGGCGCTGATATTTCATGCATCCCTAAAGTATTATTTTATAATAATGATAATAATAATGTAATAATAATGGACTTGTTTTACCTTCAAATTTCGGGATGCTTTTATACTTATTAAAATGCATTCAAGATTGTGAGAGAAAATTAGGTTTATATATATGTATATATATATATATATATATATATATATATATATATATATATATATATATATATATATATATATATATATAATGAAAAAAAATTATGTACTTTTGAAAGTCTCTGAGATCATTTTATCTCTATTTGTTATTTTATTTTATTGCAGTTATCAGTGCTTTAAGTGGGCCCGTACGCACTGGTACTCAGTACCACCACTTCCAAATATAGCTCTTGAGCGTACTGCCACCTCTCCATGTGCCCAGAACGTGCTTTTAGCTTACCGGTATGTTCATTTGGAGATATGTTTTAATAGAGGTTTTAATCCTTTGCCTGCGCTGCCGCTTTTCAGAGCACCCATCACAATGCACGCTTCCTAATTCTTCCTAGTTCGGAGTATGGAGCATGAATCATTTGAAGCAGTTCGGGAGTTCGGAGCAGGTTCGCGAATCATTTGAGTCAGTTCGGGAGTTCGTAGCGGGTTCGCGAATCATTTGAGTCAGTTTGGAGATCGCGAATCATTTGAATCAGTTCGGGAGTTCGGAGCGGGATCGCGAATCATTTGAGTCAGTTCGGTAGTTCGGAGCGGGTTCGCGAATCATTTGAGTCAGTTTGGGGATCGCAAATCATTTGAATCAGTTCGGGAGTTCGGAGCGGCTACGCGGATCATTTGAATCAATTCAAGAGTTCGTAGCGGGTTCGCGAATCATTTGAGTCATTTTGGGAGTTCGGAGCGAGATCGCGAATCATTTGAGTCAATTGGGAGTTCGGAGCGGGTTCGCGAATCATTGAGTCAATTTGGGGATCGCAAATCATTTGAATCAGTTTGGGAGTTCGGAGCGGCTTCGCGGCTCATTTGAATCAATTCGAGAGTTCGGGTTCGCGAATCATTTGAGTCAGTTCGGAATCGGGAGTTCGGAGCGGGATCGCGAATCATTTGAATCAGTTCGGGAGTTCGTAGCGGATTCGCGAATCGTTTGGAAGTTTGAATGAAGTAATGCAGTAGCTCTTTCTAAGGGTATTTTTTCAAAATCATTTTGCACATTTTATTTATGTTCAGTAGTTCTTTCTAGCTCAAGCAAATCCACAAACTAATAAAAGGATTTATTATCAAGGTCGCCTGTTGACTGCTGTATATAAAAGCCCTTCAATATAGTTGTTGTCATCAAAAAAAAAAAAAAAAAAAAACAGGAAATAATTTTTTTTGTGGCTATAATAGAGTACCGGCACCTCTTTTGGGCCACTTGAAGCACTGGCAGTTATTAAAATACAGATTGTGAGATAATAATAGTAAAATCCAGCAGTCCACTCTGCATTACATTAGTAAATAGAATTAATTCTGCATGCTAATTCCTCTGTATTTTTTGACAAATTATTATATGTAATGAATTCACGTGGCACTGTTGTATATGACTAAACAGCTTTAACTGACCAGTTTAGAATATTTGACCCTATGAATCTAATCAAATTTCATTTTATCCTATTTTTCTCTTACAGATCATATGCTAGAAATGTTTTCAGCTTGCTTAAGTTTTTTCAAGGTTTTGTACTGTTTGATGGAAGCACTTTTTTTTTTAATACTTCTTTTCTGTACAATAGTCCTTCTGAGTTTTTATAGGCGGCGATGGGCACCGTTACCTTCACGCGGATGTATTACGCTCATAACTCTTGCATGTTTTCCCGATTGTACGGCTGGCTGGGTTAAATAACTTGTTTCGTGCCACAGCAAATCAAACCATTTTATGACTTTCCAGGCAAATGTATAGCCTTGCAATCGGCCTGTTTCTGCTATTACTTTTCATTGTGCTATAAAGAACAGATTCCCTGTGCCACAGCGACCACAGTCCTGGATGGTATGCGCTGTTTAAGTTAAACAACGCATTGCTTTTTTAAGAATTGATTGAATGTTTACACAACACTCATAGAGTGCGATAGCATGTAAATATTGCCTTTCCAGTGACACAGGTTTAAATGAACAGCAGTCGCATTTGTGTGAAATGCAGTGTAAATTGGATGTTGTAAGTCATCAAGACTGATGGTATGATCCACCCTCAGTGATCCATGAACACACGGCGCATCATAGAGAGAGAGCTGTGTAATTCACTTTAAAGAGCCAAGGAATAATTTAATGTGGCCTTCACTTCTACATCTCTTTTTCTTTGCCCATTTCCTCTGTGTGAGAGACTTAGAAATTTTGGCTTGTGGAAAGAGACAGCTAAAGGAAAATGCAGACTTAAAGGGGCTAGTTCACCCAAAAATCAACATTCTATTAACATACCAGCAAGTTGTTCTGAGGATATTTTAAATAATGTTTGCAATCAAACAGTTGTCGGTAGCCATGGAAGTCAATAAGGACCAGCAGCTGTTTGGTCACCAACGTTCTTTAAAATATATTTTTTATGTTCAACAGAAGAAAGAAATTAATAGAGGTTTGGAACAACTTGAGGGTGGGTAACTGCTGACAGAATTTTCATTTTTTATTCAGTTTCAATCTTCCTTTACAAGAACATTTTTAGAAATGTTGAGAATAAGCTTGTAAACTAACACCTGAAGACCCCCTGATCCCAAACTGCTCATTATTTTACAGCAGGAGAGCAGCGTGCGAGGAGATCTGAGCACAGAGGACCTGACGCCTCCCAAATCGGTAAGAGTTGACCCCGTCCCATTAACAAGCACCTAACATCTCTTCTGAGCCCCTTTTAAAGGAGCCCATATCTCAAAGATGCTCAAACCCCTCATCAAGATGAGCATATTTTGCTCATCTTCAGTGTATTGGCATGTTTGATGAGTTTCTCTCAAAACCTATATTTAATATTTAAATCTCTTCCCAGGATTCTACAGTGTTACACCAAGGCCACGCCCCTCAAAAGCCAGTGCGAAGAAAGCTCCACCCTGAAAGCCAGAGTGCCACGCCCCCCTTGGCCACGCCCTACTCTGCTGCAACATTGACCAAATCTACCCAGAGGTCCATATATTTGTATACATTTTTTAATGGCCATGTTTACAATAAGATATTATAGCAGGAACATTCCTTATAATTAAAAAAAAAAAGGTGAGCAGATGGAAAAATGCAATAATGATTATAATTTTAAATGTATTAATTATATAATATAAAATATAGAGAATATAAATATTTACAGTAACTATTGACAATAACTTATAATTGCTTAAAGATTAAGTATAAAAGTAAATGAAATTTTGTACAAATATGTAAATTTGAAAATAGTAATTTGCGGTTTAATTGTATTATTATTATTATTGTTATTATTATTATAAAATGTTAATAAAATATATACTATTAAATATTAAATAAACAAGAATAAAAGTATTTAAAATAATGATTGACAATGTAATAAAGAATACTTGTAATATAAATAAAAATTTAAGGAAATTAAAAAATAAAAATATTAATTGTGTGTGTGTGTGTGTGTATATATATATATATATATATATATATATATATATATATATATATATATATATATATATATATATATATACACGCACACACACGCACGCACACACACACATATATTATATATATATATATATATATATATATATATATATATATATATATATATATATATATATATATATATATATATATATATATATATATATATATATATATATATATAATATTATTTACCATAACATTAATATTAAAGATTATATAGGAAAATAAAAACGTTAATTATAAGAAATAAAAAATACAGTAGTAGTAGACATAGTAATAATATAAAATGGCAGAGTTTTATAGCTTAAGTGGTTACTTATAAAAAGAATTAAGAAAGAAATAAGATACAATATTAATAATAATATAAAATGTAATAAATATATAATATTAAATAGACAATAATGGCAGTGTTTATAGTAACTTTTTACAAAAACATAAATAAGTAATCTTTAACATATGTATTTCCATAAGAAAAAATACAATGATGAACATAATAAAACGTTCGTGAAAAATGAGATATTTAATATAAATCCTAAAATGCATATATCAATAAACATCCCTCTTAAACGACACATCAGGGAGCAAACAGCATGTATCAGTGATTTATAAATCCTAAGCAAGTGGGGTCATGAATTGAACACCATTGAAAGCTTTTCTACACATAGACACAGAAGATGATTATCTGCTGTTGTGCTCCAGGCCTCCACCCAAGCAGAAGAGAGAGATCCAGATGGCCATACGGAAGAACCGAGAAACCAACGCAGTCCTGACACGTCTCAACAGTGAACTACAGCAACAGCTAAAGGTGCACCAACCGTACACTTATTTCAAAATAATAACCATGTAATAATGGACATAACTACACATTGAAGCTGAAATCTGTTTACACATGGTTAGTTTTCTAGATGGACAGCACATACTATTTCCGACACCTCTAGCCAGACCAATCAAATATCTCTTCTAGTCTGGTATCAGATGCATGCTGCTTTTCTATATAAACACAGACAGCTTGTGTTATCCTGAAGAGTTATTGAGCGTCTGGAGATGGTGTAAAGTTGCAGTCCTCAAATCATTCAGAGATCCGCTCAATGAACACACATTCACACACATGCTAGCTTTCTGAAAATGCAAGCTTGGACTCAAGCAGTTGTCTTTTTTAAAATAGTGCATCCTGCAGCAGCTGTCGTGTGTGTTTGAAATGAGGCTGAGATATTTCTAATGAGCACCAGAATGGGCTTGGAAATGCATTTTGTCACCAATAATGAGAGTAGAAAGAGAGAATGAAAGAAAGTGAGGGAGAGGACAAACAAAAGATGCTAGACTGCTGCTCATAAACGCCCAAGTGCAGATCAGGTTGCACTGCATGCTGGGAACTGTTAACATGCGGACCACTGCATGCTACGTTACAACTCTCACATTACGAAGTGCTTGTTTTCTAGACTTACTCCTAGTTTTGAGAACATTCTTGCCTTATTCAAATTTTTTTCAATATAAATCTATTTTTTACTTTTATTTATTTAGCATACAGTAAATCATTAAATGAAAATATTAATATGCATATAAAAATTTAATGTAAATACAAAGTAAGCTTTTTTTATTTTATGTAGCACCTTTATGTCATCAGCGTTTGCTTTGCTTTAAAGTTTGGACATTATTTTACCATAACTGACAAAATATAATTATCTTATTTCAATTGTGTGGTGAAAATAAAGTATGTAGTACAACAAAAATATATAATTTCTGTGAATGCATAAAAATAAAATAAAAATGTAAACACAAAATTTGTTGTTTTAAATGTTCATGTGAATTAAGGCCTCAGAACATAATGTACAGTATGAAAAATACATATTGATGTTGAGATTTGCTAAGTATTACATGTAACAATTTTATTAAATTAATTGTTTTAGAAATGAACTTTAAGTGAGTATTACATGATGGCCCATATAAATGTTAAAACAGGAGAAATGAGCATGTGCAATAAAATATCCAATATTGCCTATAACTTCCAGAGTGGCAATGCATGAAGTCTGGTGAGATTGAGCATTGATACACTGATACAACAAGAATCCGACATATATTTCAAAAAGCTGTCAGACGAGTGTAGATATTTGAGAAGATGTTCCTGGTGGGTGTCAGATGACTGTGACTGTGGTGTCTGGATTGTTCTAGAAGATACGTGATACACAAGACGTTAATGACAAATGAAGACAGCTAGCAGTAATAGTTCCAGAGACATCTGTGAGTGTCAGAACGACAGCTTTCATCCTTTCTGTTTGATGTCTTTTGATGGTCGTGACCTCAGTAGCCTTCCTACAACTGTCTGTTTGCTCAAAACATTCGTCAAATGGGGATCAACTTATTAGTGTTAAATCAAGCATCCCTATTATTATTGCTTGTTTTTTTATGTTAGCAACTACTCAAAGCTCCCTGGCAGCCACTAAATCCACTCAGAACACCTTAAAAACTGCACAGTAACTGTAAATTTACTCTAAGAAACACACTAAAACCACCCCCATAAACTGTTGCACTCTAAATCCTTTTAGGGCAGTCTAGGAACACATCAACACCTTGTCAACACTCAAAGCATGTTATTATCAAGTTCTTTCTTTCAGATTTGGATTTGGATGTATCTGGATCAGATCACTTACGTTTTTGGCTTCAGGTTTTTATATTGTGAAAGAGTGGAGGAAATCACGGAGGCCTGAAGGAAACCGTGAAAAGAAATTGTTTAATTTAATAGAGTCGGCTTAGCTTATCTCAGATAATCACAGCTGTGTTTCTTTCTCTTCTTCCTCTGTTTCTTCATAAGGTTGTGCATCGGGAGCGAGTCACTCTGGAGTCCCAGCTGGAGTTGCTGCGGCCCGTGGCGTCAATCTGACCAACACACGCTCGCTTTCCCTCGCTCTCCATCATTCTAGTGTCTAATACTGTGAGCTGTAACTCAGTCACATGACAGGATACGCACTTTAAGTGACCAAACATTTGGGACGCCACAAACACCGTGTCAGAAGCACAGGAAGAGGATTTACCTCCACGGGAGAACGTGAAGAATTCTAGGAAGTTTGTTTGGTCAAAAAACTATTTGTTTTGTTGGTTTCGGGTTTGTGTTTGTGTGTTCCTGCCTGTTTTAGAATCATGCTAACACAGCTAACCGCTAGATACACATGTCAATAAAAAGCAAAAGCTTCATTATTTCCCTTCATTCCAGGAAACTGGATATCGGTTTATGGTTTATGCAATGGATCCGGTTCTATAACTGCACAAACACACCGACTAATGATTGAAACTGCTTTTTTTGTGTTTTAGCTACCATAATTTAGTAAACATTAATTTGTTTGAGGCTGATCATGTTCTACCAAGAATAAGCTTATGAGGGTCAATATCCTGAAAAAGTGAAGACACATTTCAACCCAACAACAGAAAAATAAATAAAAATAAAAATAAAATAATAATATATATATATATATATATATATATATATATATATATATATATATATATATATAAAAAAATATATATATATATATATATATATATATATATATATATATATATATATATAAATATATAAATTCACACAATATATATTAGTGGTGGGCCGTTATCGGTGTGAGACTCTTATCGGGCGATTAATCTATTCTCAAAGTTGGAATGATAGCTGGGTCTATACGAGGCGAGCAATGATGACTTTCACCTTGATATTTTAGCGCAGATGTATACCTAGCCGAATCTGTAGGGGGTGAGAACGAGTCTTTAAACCTGTGTGTATGCCTACTGTGAAATTACCACATCAAACGTGACGTGCTAACATGGATGCAGCTGAAGCTGCCGGGTTTGTTTCAGGGAATTTTTTTTAAAAAGAAGCTTCCCAATGGAAACCTCTACAAGACTCATGCCTGTTTCACACATAATTCGTCTGCAGTGCATTGCAGTCCGTGTGCGTTACGTATGTGGTGCAGAAGCAGCACAGACTCATACTCATTGTGCTTTCACATAGGACGCTTTTGCAGTCCGCTACTCAGTTCGTGAACGATCTCTGCACTGCTGCAGACGCACCGCTCCTGGAACGCAACTGGAATCCGTTAACATGGGTGCGTAAAAAAATAAAAAAATACGAAACCCATACGCACTGCAGACGGAGTATGTGTGAAACAGGCGTAAGGTTGTTTGCACCTTCTGCAATGTGGGATTAGTTTACAGCTTTCTCAAGCAGTTTGTGATGCAAACAAATAAAATAAATTGTAAATAGAATAAAATCGCAAATAGTAACCAAAAATAAATATATAAATTATATATAACTTTTTTTTTTTTTTTTTTTTTTGTGGTTTTGGGGTAAAAATGTCTCTTGATGTCTCTTTTCATATGATTTACCCATGATGAACACTGTTGTAAATTAAATAAAATGTAGAATAATCATGACTTTGTGTGCTGGGACAAAAAGTTCATAAACATGGATGTGTTGTTGAGTGTGTTTGTGTTCATGCATGAAGATGAACGTTTGCACTGAAGAGGCATTTATTTTTACACAGGTAGTTCTGACGGCATGTTGTATGTGAGTAGTTTGACAGTAAAGGACTGTTAAAGACTGGAATGTTAGAATATGTAGATGTAGCTGTAGAATGCCACATTAACCTCAGATCAGCGATCCAGTGATCGTGCTTGTAATGCATTTAAAAAAAAAATCCATTATTATTATAATTATTTCAATTTTTTTATTTTTTAACATTTTATTTTATTGCTTTCCATATCATTAACTATTATTTCTAACTAAAAATCCATTATTATTATAATTATTTCATTTTTTTTTATTTTTTAACATTTTATTTTATTGCTTTCCATATCATTAACTATTATTTCTAACTTTTCCATGATTTCTTAAGCATTTATTACAGTCTGAAAAATAATTTTGGGGGGTAAACATGAAATGTCAGAAAAGGTTGATTATTTAAATGAAAACCAGCAACTGCAAAAAAAAAAAATACATAAAAAAAAAATGATACATGTCTGTATTTTTGTTCAAAAGTGTGCTAAATCCTTTCCTATGCAAAATATATTGGTGGTTTAGCAGGTCGAGCTTGTTGTGGGCCATGTTGTGTGTTTTTGATACGGACTGAATTTCTCATGCACTGTGTTCTGATGCAGGAGTGTTCAGGAATGTTCTGTCCATGAATGTGTCAATAAACCAGTGGAATTATGGGAGATTATAATGGATGTGGTGTGTCTTGCCTCGCATGTTTGTAATATTTTAAATGTTCATGATATGTAATTGTTGTTTGTTTTTGCAAGTTGTTGAAATGATTTTCTGTGGTGGAGGAATGCATATCATAGTTAACATGAATGGAAGCTGACGCCTTTGACGCTTTCCCTGTCAGTTCATGTCTCTGGTCTTCGAGCATGAGGACCGTAGAGAATCAATTGAGCAGGTTTGGTAAGTGGAGCAATAGGTTGTGACCTCTGATGACCCTCTTCAGTTTGTCTGGAGAGCTTGTTTCACTGCCTGATCTCATGTGTTTCAGATTGTTTGTGTTGGGAATGGATAGGTTCCTTCACAATGGACCAGATAACACCAAGAACATGAAGCAACATGAGGGAACAGTCAACACCTGCATGTGAGTATAAAGTTGGGGAATACTGGTTTATTTCTATTTTGATGTCACTATAAATGTTCACAATTTTATACATTTTTATAAAGACGATAAGAGAGTGGCAAAGTAAGGGCATGCATTTTACAAAGGAGACCTCACAGGCACACTTTTCAGGCAAAAAAAAAAAAAACATTGCATGGGACAAAATTATAAATTTTTCTTTTATGCCAAAAATCATTAGGATATTTAAGTAAAGTAATGTTCCATGAAGATATTTTGTAAATTTCCTACCGTAAATATATTAAAACATATTTTTTGATTAATAATATGCATTGCTAAGAATTCATTTGGACAACTTCAAAGGTGATTTTCTCAGTATTTAGTTTTTTCTGCACCCTCAGATTCCAGATTTTCAAATAGTTGGATCTCGGCCAAATAAACCACACATCGATGGAAAGTGCATTTATTCACCTTTCAGATGATATATTAATCAATTTCGGTTTTGTGGTCCAGGATTCTTAGCAATGCATATTATTAATCAAAAAATAAGTTTTAATATATTTACGGTAGGAAATTTACAAAATATCTTCATGGAACATTACTTTACTTAAATATTCTAATGATTTTTGGCATAAAAAAAAAATGTATAATTTTGACCCATGCAATGTTTTTTTGGCTATTACTAAAAATATACTCAGCAACTGAAGACTGGTTTTGTGGACCAGGGTCACATATGTCCTAAGATTACATTATATCATATATCATTAAGGTGAACTTTAGCTGACTTTTTTTTTTCTAGATTACACATTCATATTTAATATCTAACCATGCAGAGGCCAGTAATACAGACAGATGTAGGTCACCTGAGCGTTTGGCTTCATTCTGTCAGATTACAAATCCATAAACAGCCCTTAAATGAGTTCAAATCCAGTTCAGCTCTGTTTTTCTTTCTAGATCTGTCTCTGTATTTTCTCTCTCTGCTTTTGTCATTCATTATTGATGCTTGTTTTTGTGTGAACAGTGTAGAATGAGTTTTCTCCCAGCGAGAACACAGGGTTAAGTGTCTCAAGCTGTTGGAGTCACAGATGAGATGGTCGTTTCAGCAGAGAGACGTATGAAGAAGAACACACACATTAACAGACAGGTAAAGAAACACACTCGTGGCAGCTGTGCTGGTTTCACAAAGACACAAGCATTGTAGAGGTCAGAGGTCAACCGACTTAAACTCCCACTCTCTCAATGTCCCCAAAATAACCGAAAGAATCTCTCTCCCATGGATGTATGAAGTCAAATCAGCTCAAGTTCACAGGTGTTCAGTCACAGGTGCAGCTCAGCAGTTCACAGAACAACACTTTTGCCATCCTTTTTTCTTCCTTTAAAATAAAGGTCATTTGCTTTCAGGGCGGTGAAATGCTCGTTTTCACTCAATATCCTGTTTATCTTGAGTACCTATAGAGTAGTACTGCATCTTTCATAACTACAAAAAGTCTTTAGTTTTATTATATTCATAAGAGAAAGATAGTCTGTACCGATTTTTCCTGGAAAAACACGACCGGCTGGAGGCGTGACGTGTGGGCGGAGCTAAAGAATCACGAGCGCCAGTAGGCTTTTGGGTTGAGAGCGTCTGGAAGCTGTGACATTACCGTGAGGGAAAAACCATCATCCAAAACAAACCATGGCTTACAGTCAGATTCAACCGTTTATTTATGATCCAGATCCCGAGGCTGAAACTGAACGAGAGCAGCAGCAGCAACGACTCGCTCCGAGCGGGGCTCGAACCCGGGTCTCCGGCATGGGAGGCGGACGCACTAACAAGGACGCAGAGATATTTGAAGCAGTTTTACTCACCGCCTGCGGTTCCAACGCACGATCATGACCCTTTTTTGCATCATCCTTAAGAAATAAACGATATGCAAATCCGTCGTCAAACTGGGCCTTGTTTGTAAAACAAGCATCTTCGAAATGCAGGGAACAAACAAAAACACTTGCACAACTCCGTTGATGCTCTGTAAAAATAAACTCCATCCACTGGTCCCTTAATGCTGTTTTTTTTTTTGGTAATCTGTGCAGGGTTGTCTTGCCCGGGCAACCAAAAGCACATTTCTTTTGTGACTTTTCGCGACGCTCTCGCTCTGATCAGTGAAATGTCTGTGCTGCTCAGCCTCGCTATACGGGAGCGCGCGCTCTTCCGGCAGACGTGCCTCAGGACCCATATAAGGAAATTCGCTCCATCTAACGTCACACAGAGCCATACTCGAAAAAAACTTTCCGAAACTTGTGACAAACCGGAAGGAGTATTTTGGGAACAAAAATAATCCTTCAAACGTACAACTTAATTTTTGAAACTTTGTCCATGTTTAGCATGGGAATCCAACTCTTTAACAGTGTAAAATACTCAGTATGCATGAAATAGCATTTATATATTATTTACTATAGTTTTAATTTATAAATTCACAGTTCTGCAGTTTTGTGTGTTTGTGTATTTATTGTTATTTTTTAAAATATTGATATTTTAATAAAATATTTAGTTTTATTTATTTACAATAATGTTTAAAATCATAATTAAAATAAGGGTCATTTCTAAATAAACTGTTGTTTATTGCTAATTTAATTCACAGTTGTATTATTTTTATTAATCATATATATTATTATTTATATTTTAATAATAAAATATTATTGTTTTATTATTAGTTATCTATTATTATGATTAGTTCTTAATCTAGATGTGCGTTTATTTCTAAATATATATTTTATTCATATTTTTTGATATAATGTTTACATTTTTATAATAACATTACACTGTTCAATTTATTGTTTATATTGTGTGTATATTAAAAATTTATATTTTAAAAATGTATTTTCATTTACAGTAATGTTCATTTATAAATACTGTTGTTCATTGCTCATTTACAGTTCTAGTATTTTTGTTAGTATATTTTAATAATGATATATTTATTATTACTTATTAATCTAGAGTTATGTTAATTTATAAATATATGTTTTATTAACTTTTTTTTATTATTATTATCAGTTCTTTGAACTGGCAGTAACTGGACCTAGATTAAACAGAGTCCAATTCAGAGTGGAAGCATGTTCAGAATGAAATGAACTGTGCAAGCCTCTGCACTGAGTTTTAATTAAGTTGGATGATTTTATTAAAACTTATTTTAAGTAATTTTGGAAGCATATTGATGCCGGCCCCTGATTGAGAACCACTGATCCATCCCGATACAACACAAGAGTCTCTTCTTCTCTACCTGAAAGTGAAGTTGTGGTCATAACTGTGATGGATCTGCCACTAGAGGGATCTGCAGCGTCTGAAGAAACTGAGCACTGCTGACAGTGTAGGATGTAATAATACAAATGAACTGATAAAATACATCACTCTGATTTCAAAGATTTCCAGCCAGTACGCTGAGGCTCCGCACTGCCCTTCATTCATTCAGTGTGTGAGTGTGTGTTTCTGCTTTGCAGTGATGGCAGCTGTGTGTGAGACTCCAGTGTGAAGGGACATGAGCTCTTCAGTTCTTATCAGGCTTTAGTGAAATTCCTCACTCAGCAAATGTGAATGAGACACTCTCAGTGACGCGTCCTCACAGGAATCTCTCTCTCTCTCTCACACACACACACACACACACACACTAACCTACATGGACTGAAGTGTGGAAACACATCACTGATGTTTCACTCACCCACAATCTACAAAGAACAGCATTTGTCCACTTAAAGGTCAGTTATTGTTTGCTACGTTACAGAGGTTATTAAACAAGCTAATATTTACCACAAGCATCAAAATGCATTTTCTACAAGAAAATAAAAACGGAAAGTCATCAAATGTGAAGTTGTCATGGGGGTGTCTAAAGTCTAGGTATGTCAAGTTGTGATGTTATACAATTAATGACAGTTTCCATTAACCAGAATTATGTTTTAATATGTTTGTTCTTGCTTTTACAAATTTCTTTGGATTATAGTTTTGTTTATTGGTTCATTTGTTATTCATATTTGTTTTACTGTTTAAATTTTGCTAAAATGCAATATAATATAAGCCAGACTTTAAATCAACAGGGGGCCCAGCAATTATGGTTTGATCTCGTTTGCAAAATGAAAATATGCATTAAAGAAAAATACAATATTAAGTTTAGAACTTTAACCAAAATCTCTTTTAAACATCAGTGTCCCTTCCATATTCAAATGTATTAAGTAAAATTAAAATGTAATAAATGTTATACATTTAATAAATATATAACATTAAATGGAATTAAGATTAAATAAATGTAAATATTCATATAAGATTACATGCTAACACATTAAAAAAGCTTGGGAAAAAAGTCATAGCATTGGGAGATTAAAGTCTTAATAAAGTCAAAATTATCAGAACAAAGTAATAGCAATACGAGAAAAGTTAATAATTTAAGACTTTTTACTTTATTCTCAAAGTATTATAACTAGTTTCACAATGCTATGACTTCTGACATTCTCATAATCTATATTATTTTGTATATGGAATTAAAACTAGTAAAAATGGCTAAAACGTATGTTTAATTTTTATAATTAATAAATAATATGACATAAATACACTAACACTTCTCATCAATACTAATAATACAATACTAATTTTAATTTTTATAATAATAATAATTAACATATATTTTTTAAATGTTCTGTTTCTTAATCCAGCAAGGGATAAAAAAAAAGAAAGAAAGAAAAGCTGAGGACCTCTTATCTGACTTTGAAAAACATCTGTATGTCTGTCTGTCTGTCTCGTGAATGAAAAGCGGTTGTTCCGGATCCAGTTGTCACCGCACTCCACTCCAGGTTTTCGCTCCGTCTTTCCTTAAAAGCATTCGGAGTTTAAAGCTGAGAAAAGCACGCCAGTGAGTGGAAGCGGGATCAGAGCGGCAGAGGCGGATCTCAGTGCGGTTCAGCGGGTGTGTGAGTGTGTGTCCGGCCGAACGGAGGATGGAGGACGAGCCGCGAGAGACCCTGGACTGACGGAGGAGGAGGAGGGGGTCTTGCTTTTTACATGGAACCTGTTTGCGTTTTTCTCCAAAGGTGGATATAATACCTAAACACTACATGACAGAATGCCATTTGCCAAGCGGATCGTGGAGCCCCAGTGGCTGTGCAGACGCACGGACGCGGATGATGAGGGTCTCCTGCTCCAGGACCTGTGCGCCTTCAGTAATGTGGCTCTGTCCCGGACCCTGCGCCAGCTGTCGGATCTGGCCAAACACGCCTGCTCGCTCTTCCAGGAGCTGGAGCACGAGCTGCTCGCCACGAACCGGCGCGTCTGTGCGCTCCGGGAGAAGATGAGCAGGATCCAGGAGAGCACCGGCGCGCTCGACCCCAAACAGGAGGCAGTGCGTGAGTACCCCGCTCCTGGAGTGTCTTGTTTCTCTAGGTTTAGTCATGCTCAATGGTGATCGATTGCACTTGCGATCTTTGGGCCACCAGCCCAGATGTTTTACCAATCGGATACCTCACACAAACAGCCCTTAAAAAGTTATGTAATGCAAGTAGTTGTTTACCTTTGCGCGCTCGTCTCCTCCAGCGCGCGCGACTGAGGGTCTAAAGATGGTTAAAGATCTGGACTTGATTCATGGACTATTCACTTGATCAAAAGTCTCAAAACACGCATGCTAAAGGGAGCATGTGGTTATATATGGTTTCTAGGTAGACCATCTTGATCAAGCTGTTTTCTTAGATCCTTGACCAGCAAACAAGTTGCAAAACACAGCTACTGTAGGGCTGTGAGTCACTGCGGAGAATGTGGTGAAAGTTGGTTTATAGTGAAGGACAGCAGAAGGGGTGTGTGCTCTTCACACCAGATGACACTGGAAAACATGATTCTTGTTACAGAGAACATCATTTCCATGTTGCATAAGAACAGATTCTGTCATTCAAAAGTGAAACAAGCATGATGTCTGTGATCCGTGATGACTCGAGGCAGAGCGTGTGTTTCTGTTGGAAGCTGTGCTTAGTTTGGTGTGATATGATGAGATTAGTAAGGTTAGGATGTTTTGTGTATTTGCTGATTTCAAATGGACCTGCAAAAGTGAAAGAGAACGTCTTTTTGTTTTGTTTTGTTTTGAGAGTGTTTTAAAATCTCTGGCCTTTTGGATTTATTATAATAATAATATTTATTATTAGTATTAATCATGATAGTGTTTTCATAATATTTAATTATAATAATAATTAATTATTATGTTTTAAGTTTTGTGAAATTTTATTTATATGTAATTATTTCTTATTTATTTATAATAAATAACAATTTAAAAATATTACTACTACTACTACTAATAAGTATGCAATATTTATCATTAAAATATAAAACCAAAAATCTGAAATAATAAAATATTAATGAAATAATAGAAATTCTAAAACAATAAAATTAGATACTACTTATAATTATAATAATAATAATCTTATTATTATTATAATTATATTTTTTGTTTCATATTAATTTAAATATTTTATATGATAATATATATATTTATATTTTGTATTAATTAATTTATATTTTGCTTAAGTATGTTTTTTTATAATAACAGCAGCAGCAATAACAACAATAATAATAGTAAATATTTTGTAAAATATGAAAACCATATTAAACAAAATATATAAGTAAGATAATGCAAAATATAAACCAAAATAAAATTGATGTTTTTTTTTGTTGTTGTGGTCAAAACATCTGGCACTGTAGAAAAGTCCATAATGTTCTCTTGAAGAGACACCTGATTTTTTTAGTTGACAGGATTGAAAGAAATATTTCAGAAGAACTGAAAGATTCTATCAAATTATTGTTGTTATTGTTATTGTATTATCTGTTTATTTATTTAGTGTTCAAGATAAATGTAATGGTAATGGACATTTGTTACGGATGTTCTGTCTCATGCTGTATGAATCTCCTGATCTTCAGGGTCATTTTCGGGGAATGTGGTGTTTATGGAATAACACCCAACCTGGCGTGTCCTTCCAGCCCTCCTTCCTTCCCCGTCCCGTCTTTCTTTAGCCACTAATAGTTTGTTTTGCTCTGGGAGGTCTCTTTAAACACTTTCCTCATGAGATCCGTCTCTGTTTTTGACTCATTCAGGGAAGTCTGGCCCAACTGAGACTCTGAGAGGATACTGAGCAAAGTTCACAACACTTCATCTTGTGTAATCCAGCTCCCTTTAGACAATCCATAAGGCTGGAATCTCGTCTCCAGCAGTCTGCTTAAATAACTGAATAAGTGCCTGTTTTCAGCCTCTCGTTCCTGTTTAACCTGTCATTTGGAGGTCAAAGGTCACTAATGCACTTCGTCCAGCACTAGTCTGTGGTACCTGCGGGTCATTAGGGGTCAGAAAGATGGATTCTGTCATTAATCAAATAGATTGGGATCTTTTGTTTGTGTCAGTCTGTTTAAACATGACATCATAATTATGGTTAATCATCAAACCAACCCCATAAAGATTTTTGTCTTGAAAATAAGCTGTCATATTTGCCAGCAGTTACAACAGACATGAGCAGAGAGGAGACAGAATCGTGCAAAAGTTTTAGTTGCAATGCCATTTCAAAGAAAAAAAAATAATAATAATCCAGACACATTTGTCATGCATTATCAATCAAAAATGTGCAAAATATGCGATTATCAAACTGAAGTGAATAGTATTCAGTAGGTGCACGTTCAGTCAAAATAAAACCAAAATCACAATATGGTTTGGTGTGATTATCAAATCATATTCAAATTTAGTTAAATAAATATATGGCTGCGTCTTTCAGAGTAAAACGTGGCACTGAAGAGAAACTTTAAGGACTTGGCTGCAGTTATTCATCAAAATAAAAGTTGGATGTTTTGGTTTAAGTTTTTAAAATAAAAAATGAATGAATAAATAAATAAATAAATAAGACATAACTATTAGTATTGTAATTTTAAAGTTGAAATCAAAATAATAATAATCATTAATATTATTAAATACTATTTTATTTTACTTAGAAATATTACAATAGTATTCTTATTTTGTTTTTTTTAGTATTTTTATATTATTATTATAATTATTGTTTAGCCATAATGATTGATACATCATCACAAAATGTTAGCCAAATTGTGCAGCCCTACAAACCTGCATTTAAAAAAAAAACTGCACTTTTTTAAATTATTCTTATTTGATTTCTTTGTACTTGGTGCACCTTCATGTGTATTTTTTATATTGATTTATCATTGCTCATGCTCAAGGTTAGAGCTCTGTTTAAATCCTAAGTATTCAGCTTTAGTGTTTAACTTGAGCCTGTAAGCAGCCGCCCAGATCGTCCTAAAAAACCCTAAATCACTCTGACCTTAGCAACGTCCTGTGATCCATCCAAACAGTCTAGCATTGTGGCAATGTTTTATGTTGGCAGTCTCAGCTCATATTTTCTTCAGAAAATGTCAAACTGGTTTCTGCGCTAACAGCTGGTATTGTGAGTATGATGTTGGTTTCTCATATCAGAGGAGCTTTTGAAGTCGGTGTTATTGTTGTGGTAATGATATATTGAATAGATTTATGTACACCCTCTCTCCCAGCACCATAATTACCCTCCATCAACCCTTTCATAGTGATTGTCTCTTGTGTGCTTTAACAACAGAGCAGCTAATATGAATCTGAATCAGTGCAAATGTGAGTGTGTGGGTGGAGGGGTGGGGCTTTGGAAGGGCTTGTGCTACTATTGAGAATCAGCATGGCCACATTAGGACCTGTTTACGTTGCTTCTGCTGCACATGCCATGCACGCGCACACAAACATGTGTGTGTGTGTGTGTGTGTGTGTTCATCTCTGTGATATCAGGCATGATTCTGACACAATTAGGTCAAACACTGTAAACAGTGTATTGCACATTCTCTCTAAGCGCCATTCCTGTTCAACACACTCTTTCTCAGAAACGTAAACATGCTCTCATGGTTTCCGCTTATATTGTCTAAATGCCAATAATGGTCCAGTATTTGAAAAATTTCAAAGTGGTTAACATGAAACTTGTAAATCAGATAAATCAGAGAGCGTTTTAGTTAAGAAAGAAAATTGTGGGTTTCTGGTCAGAGGAAAACGTCTGTCTGAATTCATTTTCTGATTGTCTTTTTAGCTCCTAAAGCCACAGAGCAAGTGATACACAGTTTTTTGGAGGAATGGCTGTAAAAATGTTTGAAGTGTATGTGTGTGTGTGTGTGTGTGTGAGAGAGAGAGAGAGAGAGAGAGAGAGAGAATGTCTGTTAGCGTAATAGAAAGACGCATGACTGTGAGGCACTGAAGTGTGTCTGGCTCTTTCAGATTATCATTTCCGTGGTAACCAGACAAAAACTCTGAATGTGGCAGCTCATCCATGACTGTTCACTTCTCAGTTCACTAAAACCTCCTCAGGACAGCTAAAACTCCTAATCAGTTTGATTTCAGGGCTAGCTGTTAATAGGGTGCATGTCTTTAACCTTGATGTGCTGTTTGGGGTCTGACAATGGACCTTGCTGAGAGCCTAGCAGCTCTTCATACTCTTATTTGTAGTATATTTTATAAAATTATCACTTATGTTATTTGTAATTAATATATATATATATATATATATATATATATATATATATATATATATATATATATATATATATATATGTATATATATATATATATATATATATATATATATATATATATATATATGTATATATATATATATATATATATATATATATATATATATATATATATATATATATATATGTGTGTATGTTACAGTATTTTCAGTACTTTATTTCTTTAATAATATTAATAAACAATGTTTTATTATTATTATTATTATTAATTCAATGCCTTGATGACATCAGCTGAATAGAAACATCAGAGATGTGAAAATGTTTGACAGATTATAACAAACATCGTTTTTTAGATGTTTAATTTTTATGGTTTTATTTTATTGTGACAAACATTTATTTTTATGTAAGTAACTTTTAAGTAAGTAAATGTGGTTGGTTTTGATGTCATGTTGACTTGATTGTGAGAGAAGAACTTTCCATTATTATTATTATTAATATTATTTAATTTAATGCAATTAAATATGAATAATGATTTAATATGTCATTAAACAGTAGTAGTAGTATTGGTAGTATTTAAGTATATTTTTTCATATACAGCTTAGGAATCTTTGGGACTTAAAACAGAATGGTGGTTTATTTTGATAATGTACATATGTCAATAATTCAATTCTTCTCTTTCATGCATAGCCTACACATGCTTTAAGATGCGTCCATTTTCGTTGATTAGAGCAAGGGCTGAAAGTAATGTGTTTCCCTCATAGCTAGAGATAAGAGAACATATAAAGAGAGGAGGAAAGTGAGAAGACAGTATTGCATTCTGCTTTAAAAATAGTAAACAGTATGCAGATACAGTATGTAGTGAGAAGCAGTGCTTTAAGTGGGCCGGTACGCATCAGTACTCAGTACCACCACTTCCAAATATAGCTCTTGAGCGTATGGCCACCTCTCCATGTGCCTATAGCGTGCTTTTAGCGTCCGGTTCGTTCATTTGGACATCTGTTTTAATAGAGGTTTTAATCCTTTGCCTGCGCTGCCGCTTTTCAGAGCACCCATCACAATGCACACTTCCTTATTCTTCCTAGTTCGGAGTATGGAGCGTGAATCATTTGAGTCAGTTCGGGAGTTCAGAGCGGGTTCGCGAATCATTGAGTCAATTTGGGGATCGCAAATCATTTGAATCAGTTCGGGAGTTCGGAGCGACTTCGCGGATCATTTGACTCAATTCGATAGTTCGTAGCGGGTTTGCGAATCATTTGAGTCATTTTGGGACTAAGGAGCGGGGGTCGCGAATAATTTGAGTCAGTTCGGGACTTCGGAGCGGGTTCGCGAATCATTGAGGCAGTTTGGGGATCGCGAATCATTTGAATCAGTTCGGGAGTTCGGAGCGGCTTCGCGGATCATTTGAATCAATTCGAGAGTTTGGGTTCGCGAATCATTTGAGTCAGTTCGGGAGTTCGGACAGGGCCGTCGCCAGAACAAACCAAATGGGGGGGCATTTAATTTTCATAGGGGGGCACACTTTTTTAATGATCTGAGACAGACCATAACATAAACCCATATTAGGCTATAACTAAAATAGACCACAATAGTCTTGTTTTGTTGAATTATTCAAATAAAATACTTTTTAAAATACACCGTTTGATCTCAATGTCTCTGTTTATTGTCTCTTAACATTTCCAAAACCGCCAAAAATTTATTCTGAGATCGCATGCAACGCGCAGCTCAGCTGCGCAAAGGAATTGCGTATAAACAATACAATACTGTATGCTTAACTAAATTAATTGCATGATTTATATATACATATACATATACTTACACACAAACTGCATATTGTAATTTGAATTAATAAAACTACTAACACAAAAAGAACATATTGAAAGGTCTGCTGCTGGAGACTTGCCATTGGCTGTTGTATTTGAATAATTAATGAGTTAGGTCTTTGCAAGGTTTGGGTGCTGTTTTGGGATGTTTTAACAGTCATTTATGAATATAATTATATTTAAAATTATGTTCTGTGTAATAATGCGTTGAATAATGAATCGTCTGAATCATTTCTGAAGGTAATGTGTTATGCATTTCTAGTGTTACCGTTGTAGTGATTACTGTTCCTGTGATCCAAGTTCTGCTGAAACAACGTTATTAGTGCAATAATCTAAATCAATAACATTCAATATCAAATGTCAAACTGCGCGCTCACACCGGCGGCGTCGGGAGCATCAAAAATCGCTTTTACCGTTCTGCTCACGACGCTGCAGAAAGATTCGTGAGCGCTCAGATGCTCTGACGTAGACCGAATGCTTATTTTGTATTAAAAGTGGCCGCAAAGCAAACAGACTTGTTGATCTTATGCAGAACCACAAGGAGGTTAACGTTATAAGTTGATCTCATTAAATGTTGTTGTGGACGAAATATTAAGATCCTTTACTTAAAATGAACGGTCTCAGACACCTTGGTCCACGTATCACTTTTAAGTATTTTTTATGTCCCTGTACGCAAACAGGGACACATCATAGATTACTGCAACCGCCTCATAGCTCATTACCATGAAGTTGCCTTGATTTAAACTCTGCTCGACGCTCTCAAAGGCCAAGTCGCGCCGCGCCGCTCCTCGCCGCTGGTTTACATTGAAAATGAATGACTTCCGGCCACTTTGACGCTCTCGACGCCGGCGGTGTGAATGCACAGTAATGCAAGTTTGGTTAATTGTTCTGTGCGTTACGTTTAGGGGGGCACAAAAAGTCATTTGGGGGGGCAGTGCCCCCCGATGCCCCCCCTTGACGACGGGCCTGAGTTCGGAGCTGGATCGCGAATATTTTGAATCAGTTCGGGAGTTTGTAGCGGGTTTGCGAATGATTTGAGTCAGTTCGGGAGTTCAAAGCGGGTTCGCGAATCATTTGAGTCAGTTTGGGGATCGCAAATCATTTGAATCAGTTCGGGAGTTCATAGCGGGTTCGCGAATCATTTGAGTCAGTTTGGGAGTTCGGAGCGTGAATCATTTGAGTCAGTTTGGGAGTTCGGAGCTGGTTCGCGAATCATTTGAGTCAGTTTGGAAGTTTGAATGCAGTAATGCAGTAGCTCTTTCTAAGGGTATTTTTTCAAAATCCTTTTGCACATTTTATTTATGTTCAGTAGTTCTTTCTAGCTCAAGCAAATCCACAAACTAATAACAGGATTTATTATTAAGGTGGCCTGTTGACTGCTGTATATAAAAGCCCTTCAATATAGTTGTTGTTACCTCAGAGGATGAGGGGAGTCATCAAAAAAAAAAAAAAAAAAACACAGGAAGGAAATGTTTTTTTTTTGTTGTTTTTTTTTTTTTGTGGCTATAATAGAGTACCGACACCTCTTTTGGGCCACTTAAAGCACTGGTAAGAAGCATGCTCGTGTTCCATGCTTCCCAATCTATCCCATGTCTGCTGCTACATCTAAGGTGTAGAGAAGAGGCCTGGTCTTTGCGGTCTGGGAACACACGTGGTTGGCCGTGAGCCATGTTCCAGTTCTGCCTGTCATGTTTTTCTATTTCTTTCCAGTGGAGTCTTATGGTTTGGTTTGTGAAGTGTGCGAAGTTCTGAGGAAAACCTGTTTTAGGAAAATAGTATTTTACACTACCACACAGTCTCTGAGGACACTGGCTCCGGCTGGAGCGACTGCGCTGTGGACCTTGTTCATTTTCTAGGTGTGTTGATCATGGTAGACTGCAGGGCAGGCAGTCATGCCTTATTACTGGACATTGAGCTCTAGAAGCTTTCACTGTTTGTGTGTGTTGAAGAGATTCATACTGAGAGGAACAGTGAACATCAACAAAATGCTATGAGTGGAGGAATGTGCAGGTGGATTCTTTGTTGAATGTATTGATATCGAGATGTACAGATGTACATGTACAGTGTGTCTGAAGTGGATTATTTTTGAGTTGGGTGTGAGCTATCTATCTATCTATCTATCTGTCTGTCTGTCTGTCTGTCTGTCTGTCAGTCTGTCTGTCTGTCAGTCTGTCTGTCAGTCTGTCTGTCCATCTGTCTGTCCCATGGACAGATATCTAGATATCTAGACAGAAAGATCTACTAATTATCTATCTGTGTTTTTACTTATGTTTATGTTCGCCTATCCATCTGTCTGTCTAATATCCATTTATATATCTCTATCTAGACAGACGGCTCTATCATGTCTATATGTACTGCATATCTCTCTGTCTATTCTTCTGTCCATTTTTCCATCTGTTTATCTATCGTTTGTCTGTCTGGACATCCGTACCCATCTTCTAGCTTCTTCATGCCATTCCCATGTCTTCTCCTCATCATTTGATGTCATCTACCCACTTTGCCCATCAATAAATGTCAAAAACATGTATATAAATAAAATCTAGAAGTCTATTCCCTACCACAGTCACCTTTCAGCTCTCTGGCACTGATGTCGAAGACACAGCGAGCAAATCCCTGCTGCGCTCCAGTGTGTTTTGGACCTCAGTTTTGTTGAATTATATATGACGGCGTGTGGCTGGAGCACGTGGCGGTTTAATGCAGCTCTCATGTAGGGTGTGACTGGAGACTCCACATACATTATGCATCGCATGCTTCCTCACACACCTCCAGATTCTCCCCCGATCACACACACACCCATTGAACTGTTTTTTTGGGGGGCTGAATCACCTGACAGGGAAGGATGTTAACAAACACCTTGTTCTCCTTCGTTTGCATCATTCTGTTTTCCTCTCTGCCTCATCCAACTGTTATTGGACCTCGACTCTTTTCAGGAGGTGGAGGGCGGGGGGCAGTATTCGCTGTGTTGTCACGCGTCTCTGGGCTAACAAGCTAAACAAGGAACACAGCTAGCAAATTTGTTATGCAACATTTAGAGTAGGCCAGCGGGCTGCAGTCAACTCTCTCTCTCTCTCTCTCTCTCTACTGCAGAGTCTGCATAGTAACAGCCCAGAGGTGAATCTTGTCTAACCTTCTCGTTGAGGTCTCAGACTGCAGCTGCACTTGCCTGTTTCTCTTCTCCATCCACAGCAGCTTTCTTCTGCACCTCATCTTCTTCGACCTTTAATCCTCATAAAGCATGCAAAAGGAAGTTAAAATGGTCAATATTTACTTACAAACCCGTCTGACTTTCTTTACTCTGTGCTACACAATCTGTGATTTTCTGAAGAATGTTCTGGCAGATCTTTCATTATATTCCAACTCTTCTGAAACCATTCAATAGCTTTGACAAACAGACCCAAATTTAAGTGAGTATTCAATAATAATAATAAAAAAGTCAGATTTGGGTTGGATTTGTTCTTAAAAATGTATCAGTACTGGTCAGATCTGAGTGGGTTAGGTCACAGGGTGTTGTATATGGGCTCATTAATGTGAATAAATATTGTCTCAAGGGTATTTCTGTTGAGGTTGTCAAGACCCCACTGAGCATTTGATGGATAGGAATGATTGAGATCTCTTTTTTAAAAGTCAGGGAGTTGAATTGGGATTTCCAGAGGCACAATGAATTGTAATTTGGTAAATGCAACAGTTCAGTCTCAGGTTTTGGTCACATGACAGAGTGTAACTTTGGCAATGTCCTTGTGATGCACCATTCCCATAAAAGTCCATTTGCAGCATTCTTCTAGAATTGAGCTCTACTAAAACAGTCCTGCCAACTACGGTTTGACTTTATCCAGAAGATACAATGTTATCTAGCTTCTTACTTTTAAATATCAACTCAGAACTCTAATGCACATTATCTCAGTGTCTCTTTATCTTTCGGTTAAAAGCCTCATGCAGGTCTGAATGACTGTGAGCTGATAAAATGCGGTTGTTAATTATAGCTGGATATCAAAGACTCATCTCTTTTATGAGTATTGAGTATGTGTCTGCAGACAGGTCTGATGTACCGCTGCTGGTTTTTCCGTTCATGTCTCTCAGGGTTCAGGTCAAACCACTGAGTTTAGGGCCCTGGGGCCTCAGGAGACACCTCCAAGGTTCAGCTAAATGCAGGTGTCAAAAAGACACTTCATGTCTGCTTCAGAAAGACAGGTGGAAATGTGTTTGAAAATGATAAGTACGTCTTGTTTTTCCTTAGATGGTTTAATTGCACTGAAATTAAGTGGTAAAACAATCCAAAGGTACTTTGGTAAGAGGTGAATCATAGACTGGCGGTTATTGGCTTTGTGTTACACACACGCACTATGGGTGAACCCAGAGCCATAGGCGGTCTCCGGTAGGATGGTTTTGGTCTTTTAAGGGAAGCCACTGTCTGTTTGATGTGGTTTCAGTGGGTTGTTCAGTCATATCAAGCATTTTAAAACCAGCTGACTTACAGGAAACACTTCTTACACCTCGGGGAAGCTGAATCCATTTCCAAATCTAAAGTCATGAGAGGTATGACAGGGAAAGAGGTCGAAGGTTAAAGGCTTTGGGAGTGTTTACACTTTGAGAGTCTTTCGAGCTTGAACAAAGTTTGTGTGTGTGGTATTTTAGAACTACTTAGGGTTTGTACTTTAGGAAACTTCCAAAATATTTTATAGGGTTAGGCGATTTTTGGACATTTTTCAGATATTGGACACTATTTGAACTGTAGTATTGTACTGTAGCTTCCCAGCTTCAGTCTTTCCTAGTGGCAAATCATTTCTTTGACCCATTTCAGTCCAGCTTCCGTTTACAACATTGCCCTTGTAAAGGTAGTAAATGATTTATTACTCTCTTGTGACACCGGCGCTCTGTCTTTACTTGCGTTACTTGACCTCAGCTCTGCCTTTGACACCACCTCTCATGATTTGCTTATCTCTCATCTTTCGGCTGTGGGTGTATCTTGTACTGCTCTCTCCTGGCTCTCTTCATACCTTTCGATCCCCTACTGCCCCCCGAAACAATGCGTCCTCCTGGCTTCCGTTGTTTGGCCTTTGTTGTTTACTATTTATATTTTACAATTGGGTCAGATACTACAGCATCATGGCATTAGCTATACGTCAATTCCAAATTGACACAATCTCTGTTTGTGTGCAGGATATAAAAGCTTTGTTTAAATCTAATTTTCTGAAACTTAATATGGAGAAAACTGAGATCATCATTATTGGTACCCCGTCACTTACCACCAACGTTCCTGCTGACTTTACTTGCAATATCACTGGCCTCCTAATTGCTCATCTAGTATCGTTAGAAAGCTAATTTATTTATTTATTTATATATAGTGAGTATACAATATATACAATACAGATTTTACTTTGCAAAAGTTTTCTTTTTAGATAATGGTTAAGCTGTAATTTAATGTAATTTTATAATAAATTAATTGTAGTTTTGTGAATGAAGAAGAAAGATGAGTTGTGAAAGTTGGAGTGTGAAGGGGAGTGAGAACTTTTAAAAGATGAGACGAGATTTTGGAAAAGGCCACAACCTTTTAGGCTAGTCCATGATTTGTTTAGAGTTGATGTTTGGTTAGATGTAGACGTATGTCTGTTTAAAGTAGATGTGTTGAGATCTCATTTTTCCCTCGACAGCATTGAGATTAAATGGAGAGTCCTGTAGTGTTTCAAAAAAGATTGGCTTTTTTTTTTCATGGAAATTGCCCATGAAATCCCGTGACAGAAGCTCACAGCTAGAGTTTGTTTTTATATGTGTATGTTTGCAGTGGTGGACGAAGTACACAAATCAAGTACTTGAGTAAAAGTACAGATACGAATAATAAAATATTACTCCAGTAAAAGTAAAAGTACTCCTTTTTCAATTTTACTCAAGTGAAAGTACAAAAGTACTCAATTTTGTATGTACTTAAGTAAAAAAGTACTGAAAGATAGATGTTTGCAATTTTATATAGGCTAATTAAATTTTATATTAGCACTTTTTTTTTTTTTATAATCCTACTGCTCAAAATACCTGGGATTTTTTTCCCAAATAACCACTATATGGAGTCAAGATATATTTTTGTTGTTGATATGGACTACGCTTATGAGAGTAATGTTCACTGTGAAGCTTACACTGTGATGTACCTGAGAGAAAACAGATATGATAATCTGATCTTCACCAGTAAGAAAAAAGTATTTTAAAGTTTGTGGTTTTACAGAAAACCAGTTATATATGACAAGATAATAAGGCCTGAAGTTAGGAAGAACATCTTAAGGAAAATATAATTATATTTTCTTAATGATTTTTTTCCTTCTCAAACCTTGTCTGCGGTGTAAAAACACCCCTGGCCAAACGGGGTGCATCTCTTCCCCTCTTTGATAATTACTGTAGTAACCATGTTCTGAACATCACATGCTTTCTTTTCTCCCCAGATGTAATCTATATATCTATATCTATCTATGTGTATATTATATCTATATCTATCTATGTGTATATTATATCTATATCTATCTATGTGTATATTATATATATATATATATATATAGGTGGTTGAATAAAAATATTTGTACATTATTTATAAAAATTACCTCAAGTTAGCACCAGCAAGCCTGCTAGACATTTAGCATCAGCTACAATATTTACTTATTTTCAGTACCGTTCTGAATAACCATTCATGTCTGTCTAACCTTACTCGTCTAAAAAAAAAAGCCTCAAGTTCAAATATTCATTTATCACCAATTAACTGTTTGACACTTCCTGCTTCAAGATCTGAATTTAAAAAAAATCTCAAACATGCTCCGAAGTCCCAATCTGAATCAACCGAGTCGCGAACATGCTCCGAAGTGCCGATCTGAATCAACGGAGTCGCGAACATGCTCCGAAGTGCCGATCGGTATCAACCGAGTCGCGAACATACTCCGAAGTGCCAATCTGAATCAACCGAGTCGCGAACAGGCTCCGAAGTCCTGATCTGAATCAACCGAGTCGCGAACAGGCTCCGAAGTGCCGATCGGTATCAACCGAGTCGCGAACATGCTCCTTAGTGCCGATCTGAAACAACCGAGTCGGGAACATGCTCCGAAGTGCCAATCTGAATCAACCGAGTCGCGAACAGGCTCCGAAGTCCTGATCTGAATCAACCGAGTCGCGAACAAGCTCCGAACTGCCGATCTGAATCAACTGAGTCGCGAACATGCTCCGAAGTCCCGATCTGAATCAACCGAGTCGCGAACAGGCTCCGAGGTGCCGATCTGAATCAACCGAGTCGCGAACATGCTCCGAAGTGCCGGTCTGAATCAACGGAGTCGCGAAAATGCTCCGAAGTCCAGAAGTCCCGATCTGAATCAACCGAGTCGCGAACAGGCTGTGAAGTCCCGATCTGAATCAACCGAGTCGCGAACAGGCTCCGAAGTCCCGATCTGAATCAACCGAGTCGCGAACAGGCTCCGAAGTGCCGATCTGAATCAATGTAAAAAAAAAATTCTATTTCTCTAATAACTCTAACTCTACAACTCTATGAAAGACTCAGATCACGTATCTAAAAATAAATCGCTATAGTAAAAGAGAGAGGAGTGAAGTTTCCTACCGCTCTGCTGTGTTTGGTCCTTAAGCGCGTCTGACGCTCCGCGGCGCGTCTCCGTCCCTCACACGCGCGTTTACAACGCTAAATTAATCATCTTTGCTAATTATTATACATTTACTTCATTGTCAGCTTCAGGTACTTCATTTATTATTGTTCAATGAACTGTTTGAAACAAAAAAAGGTTGTATTTCGGTAATAATTCTAAATTATCAAAATAAAATATATAAAATAAATAATAAAAAATATGATTTTCAGTTGCAATAATTAATCCGACATTAATAACTTACTTTTAGCAACATCAGACGCACGCGCTCACAATATTTCACGGTTCTTACTTCTGTAGACTCCCACTAAACGGTTCATTTGAATCAGTGAGTGGTCGACTCCAGAACAGCTGCAATCGGATCATTCTAATTCGTAAACGAATCGTTTGGTGCGATTCGCGATCCGATTTAAAGGTTTATTTTGAAAAGACTCAGTTCGTTCATGGTGAATCAGACACCGCTTCTGCGTGTCGGAGCACGTGATATATTATAGGGAGTAACGATATGTTTTATGAAATGTAGTGAAGTTAAAAGTACGATCTTATGTTTTGGAATGTAGTGAAGTAAAAGTAAAAGTTACTCAAAATAAAACTACTTCAGTAAAGTACAGATACTTGAAAAATGTACTTAAGTACAGTAACGAAGTAAAGCTACTCCGTTACTGTCCACCACTGTATGTTTGTCACATAAGTAATCAGGTTGCCCTCACCCATGATCTGTGTTAATACATTACACACACACACATACACACACACGTCCACCCTAATCCCATAATCTCTATAACTGCACATCTCAATAAGTAATAAACACTGAGTCCTCCCTCCTGAGCATGAATGCTCTGTTTTAGAGTGAACCTGCGGATGTACACCCTCTTCCTGTGTGATCCAACACTGCAGGGCGGAAACTCAACACCTGTTTGTTGTCGTAAGGGTGTGTTTCTTAATTCATAGGAGGTCACCCAGGTGCCCGTGCAACCCTTGCCTTTCTCTCCTCATACACACATACAGACTGCTGGTGCTAAAATGTTTTAAATGGACAATGCACCAAAATCTTTCATTGTTTACTCACCCTCATGTTATTCCAAACCAATATGACTTTCAAAAGCAGATGTTTTAAAGGATGTTCTGAGTATTCTTTTCTGTAGTCAAGTCAAGTAACCTTTAATCATATAGCGCTTTAAACAAAACAGATTGTGTCAAAGCAACTGAACAACATTCATTAGGAAAACAGTGTGTCAATAATACAGAATGAAAGTAAAAGGCAGTTCATCATTCAATTCAGTGATGTCATCTTCCAGCTCAATTCTTTACAAAGTAATTGTTGACCAGGGCTGTCTGGGTCCAAAAAAAATAAAAATAATAATAAGTAAATTTGTCACTAATATTCCAAGTCATATGAAGCCATGTCGCATCTTTGTGTGAGGAAAATACTTACATTTTCAAGTAGTTGCTAGCATGCTACTGTACAGTTATGTGGTTGCTTGAAAGTTTTTGAGTGATTGTTAACATATCATTGTATACATTGTGCATCTTGTTAAATGGTTAACTTTTCTTTTTTTTAATTTGCATGTAACTGTACAGTTTTCTAAGTGGTCGTTAACATCTTGCCATATAGTTAAGCAATTCCTAGGTTGTCTTTAATAGTTGTTAGCATGTTGCTGTGCAGTTATACAGTTTTGAGTGTCTGTTGATGAGTTGCATGCTAAAGTTAACACACAGGTTTATTTTAATCACTTAAATTAAGCATGTATAATTGCGAGAGACAGTCACCTCTGTAAGTTTTTGTGTGATTGTTAGGTAACATGATCCATGAGCGTTGCAATCATTCCTCAGTATTTGTATGCATATTTGAGATTTCATGCCACACGCAAGTGTGAAATATCTGTTAATTAGAAGTGACGCTCCAGGCTCTGGAATGCCTTTCATTGCTGTCAGGTATTTTTGTCTCTCTGTCTTCTCACTTTGTGTTGTTTCCGTGTGTGTTTTTGTGATGATGACAGCTCATCTCCTGGCAGTTGAGCGCTCCGGGCTTGTTTTACTGTAGAAAGCTGCCTTCTTGGACCGACTGCATGCTGTTGTTCAGGGCTTGATGTCGATGGAGCCCATGTGTAATTTTCCCTCTGAAAAATGACTGTTATGACTTTGGCCTGCATACTCCATCCATGACATCAAAGACATTCCTCCGTCTTACCGTGCTGTTAGATCTGCCCGCCCAACACACACTTACACACACACATGCCCTTCTCTATGATTAGATTGATGAAAATGAGGGGTGCGTTCGCAGACGTGTCATTATGAACACTGCTGCTCATAACTCAGACCGGGTCGTGTGTCTCTCTGAGACCTCCAGCAAACCTCTAATTACTCTACATGTGTTTAATGTCTTCACAGCAGGACCCTCTCCTCTCCCCTCAATACAGTTTAGTGGGAATTAAGACTTTTAAAGGGGCCATGTTTCTGGAGATCTACCTACCTGCAGAGTTCAGTTCCAACTCTGCTCCAACACACCTGTGTGTAATTACCAAGCATTACTGAAGATCTTAATGAGCTGGTTCAGCTGTTTTTATTTTGCACGAAGGTAGATCTCCAGATACAGCATTGGGCACAGACAATATTAAGTCCAATTAAAATGTAAGTCAAGGGTTCTAATCTTATCTCGCCTCATCTGATGTAGCATTTCATTTGGTTTCATTTCATTTCATCTCATCTAATTTTATCTAACCGCATTCCACTTTATCTTATTGCAGTGATCTCTCTTCTCCTCTCATCTCATCTCTTCTCTTCTCTTCTCTTGCATCATATCTTGTTTCATCTTCTTGCGTCTTGTCTTCTCGTTAAAGTTACATTCCTAACTTGACGTAAATCTCCTTTAGTTCTCACTGCTAGTGTCTCGTGAACGGCCGGACGGTGTCTCATGCTGTAAGCGATCTCTGTGGTTGTTCTCTTAGTGGAGTCTGTCTCTCCATGGCAGCGCTGAGAAATGTCTAAAGCAGATTATTCCCATAAAAGCCCTCAGACTCTCCTGACCTCCACGCACCCCTGGAGCCGGCCCACCTGCCCTCGTCTCTCTTTCTCACCGTCTCTCTCCTTCTCATCTTCAAAGGGCCTTCAAACAGCGCCGTGACTCTGGCCCAGTCCAGATGAGAATCGAACGGCTCCTCCCTAAAGTTTGGCTTTGTCCCCCTCTCACAATCCTCCCATAACTGTGAGAGATGTTATGTAGCCTACAAAAACACAGCTAGTCATAACCCTGCCCTGCTCGCTGGTTATAGACAGAAGTGAAGACACTTTAAAAGCTAAAACGCTCCCATAATGCCACAGTAAAACTTTCCATTTTACATTTCCTCAGAATAAGTGCCGGAGAGCCCAGCCAGAGAGGCCTGTCATCAGGAACGAGAGAGCAGGAAAGAGCGTGGGATGGATTTTAGAGCTGCAAGGAATTCCCATTTCCAGAGTACTTGGGTGAGGGCGATCTGCACTGGCAGACAAGTGTGTGTTAGCAGTGCATCTGATAAAACACACACCCACACTTCCAGCCCATAATATCTCTCTGATGTCATCACATGATAAATGAGATCTTGAACTGTTGACATGGTAACCCTGTGTTTACTGTGTTCCATGACGGTTTGAATCTAAATAACCTGTTCAGTTCTACAGTAGAGGGAAAACCTTACATAAACAACCTAAGCAGGTTTTTAGGTGAATTTTGAGTGTAATATGTCCCCATTATAGGTCTCAAATCCCACTAAACCAAGTGGGCCCTCACTACCTGTAAACCAGCCAACGGTGCCAGTAAGTGGGTCTCTGGAATAAAGCAAACTCCTTTAAAAAAAAAAAAAATCTGAGTTAAAAGCTTATCTTCATAAATCATTTTTATGAGCAAACCAGTGCAGAGATCGAAAAACAACACCTTTGGAAGTGAGGAGAAAAGAAAGGGAGGGAAAGAGACTGAAAAGCCTCATGCCTTTATTATATCTTAGCGAAATTTCAAACATGTTTTTAGACCCTATAAATGTCGCGAATATATTAGGATTATAAAGGAATACAGAGCCCCTAAAGTGACTTCTTGCGAAAAAATTTTTTTTTTATATAACTACTTATTCGGGATGACTATCCTTTTCTTGTTCCTGTTCTCAGGTAAAATATAAAAAATTCCATAAAACAAGATAGATTTCTTGAGAAGCAGCACTGCATAAGATATTAAGACTTCTTATCAGTCTTATTTCATAGATCGTATCTAGAATATACATATATATTGTCTTACTGCACTGATAAATAAAGAGAAGAATCTGACAGTGCACTTTTGGTTTGCAAGTCGTTTTTTTTCTATTTTTTATTTTTTTTATCTTTCAATATTGAATGCAAACAAAACCAAAAAATAAGGGGGAAAAAAGATCAGAAACATTTTAGACAGAGTACATTTACATCAAGGTCAAATGTTTACTGATTAGTTGAAAATGTAAAATTCCTCATAGATTTGTGGTATGCCTCAAACCCCAGCAGATCAGCGACTGGACAGTCTGCGGTCAGTCACGGCTTTGACAGGCAGTGTGAATTTTTGACCGTGGTGTCTCAGACGGCTGGAGACTGAACGCCTGCTCTCAGGAATCAGTTCATATGAATAAACGCTGGCTGCCTGCTAGTCTGAGCCACAATAACATTCCTGTTTTTTCTCTTTCGGTCTTTCCTATGTAGTCTGATTATCTGCAGCGCTGTTTGTTCAGCCTGTTTGATCTGACACGCTTTCTTTCACCTCTTGACCCCGTGTGTTGAGTGAACATGTGTCTGCAATGCCCATTTTTGACCCACGTTCCTGTCTGGGGTGAATTGAACTCTTTTCTGATGGACTCTGGGACTCTGGGCGTTTTGCTCTTGTTGGTTTTGGGTTTGTAGTCGGCCCGAAGGCTAAATGTGTGTCTCAAAAGCTCCTGTGCAGGATGTCTGAGATCCTTCCAGACGATTCCACCACTGTGAGATTCAAACTGCCTTGTTTCCACTCCAACAGATGCCAGACCACACGAGTGGATTCGCCTTTCCATAAACACATATGCACTTAGATTACTTTACCCTGTTACAGTCTCATATGTTACAACAAATATAAAAAAATGAAGCCTCTATTTTAAAGTTATTAAAAATTTTTGTACTGTGACATTTTCATGACATTTTGAACCAGGTAGCTGGAATAGTCTGCACACTGGAAATATGCAATCAGACAATATATCTTTTATTTTTCTTAACTATTTTTTCAAATATACTATTTTCCATGACACAACTCCTGTAAGATATTAAGATTTATTTGTGCATTCTCAGAAACATTTGCTCTCTCTTTAGCTGTACATTCAGTGCTCCGTTTCTCTTTTTCCAAATCTGTCATTCCAGGGCAACCCCTCATTATAAACCTATTAGGCTCTGTCTGTGTGTCCACTTGTGCCACTTTTGCATTTCAGCAATGTGCGAGTTGAAATCATGCACATGCACCGTTTCAGTTGAATCCTTTGATCCATGCAGTGATATGGTGATATGATTTTTGGATATGAAACTAGAAAACGTTCATGCAATGCTTCTCATATGCTCCATAAGATGCTTATACACATACATATGTAATTATATAGGAACTTCCAGAGATATAAGGGACACATAATAATGTCACGGATCATCCGTGAAAACTACACTGAGGATTTCAGTCTCTCTCTCTGTCAGTCTGTCTGGCTCATTCACTTTCACACCCTCCTGGAGCTGTTGGGGAATTTAGTCTGTAATGATGGATCGTTCTCACACATAAACATACACACAGTCTTATTTTGTTTTTTGTTGCTTTATTTGTTCTCATGTTGGCCGATGTGATGACGTGCTGTAACTACCCAAAGTTTCCCTCAAGGCCTCTGAGTTTCCCACAACACCCACTGACTGCAAAGTTCATTTCCTCATTGTTTAATCTTCAGTTAAATTTGGAATTGAAGGAACAGATAAACCCCAAAAAAGAATTCTGTCATCAACTTCAGCCACTCGTGTCTTTTCAGAACTTTCTTTTGTAGAACACAAAAAAGAAATCATTTGAAGCATGTTCAAGCTGCTCTTTTTTAATCTTGTTTTTCAGTGAAATATCTAAACTTTCATAAATCAAGATGCAATTACTTGAGAAGCAAACTTACATAAGATAACATCTCCGGAACACAATTTAAGATATTTAAACTACGACTTTATTCAGCATTGTCTTCTCTTCCGGGTCTGTTGTCAATCCGCGTTCACGACTACGCAGTGATGCTGCTGACGTTCTTTCAGACAGTTCGAGTCAATAAACTGGTTGAAAAAAACGTTTCAACATTTTTTTTGTGCTCGACGTAATGACGGCATTTGCGATGATTGCCCTTCATGCAAACCTTTGGTTTACTTGGGCTCATAACATTAGCACAGAATCAGTTCAGAATCAATCACCAAAAGAATCCGTTGGGTTCAGACTCCTGTGTGTCGGTCTGCTTCACGCTGAATCACACATGCGCAGTATCACCAGCTCCTCGGTTCTCTAATCTGACGGTTCTCGGTTCAGTGTACTGCTGATCTGAAAACGGGTTCTTGACTTGAGAACGAGTCAATCTTTTGTTCGTTTTCTGGCTCGGCTCGGTGTTCATCTTCAGTTCTCTCTTCACAGCAGTTCAGTCAGTGTACTGTTTGAGTTAATGAATTACTCCGGGATATTGGTTTGTTTGAACTCAGTGGGAGTGTCAGCCACATTAAAAAAGTTTACAGCTTAAGTCATTTTTCGATAACTGCTTATTGGAGACGCAAAACGTTTCAAATGATTCAGTTCGATTTGGTGAACTGGTTCAATCTGTTCACTAAGAAGATCCGGTTACATCGAGTGATTCGTCCTTGAACTGGACATCACTACACTGCAGTGTTGTGAACACGCTCACAACAGACCCGGAAGAGAAGACAATGCTGAATAAAGTCGTAGTTTTTGCTATTTTTGGACTAAAATGTATTTTCGATGCTTCAACAAATTCTAACTGATGTCACATGACTACTTTGATGATGTTTTTCTTTCCTTTCTGGATATGGACAGTATACCGTACACACATTTTCAATGGAGGGACAGAAATGTCTCGGACTAAATCTAAAATATCTTAAACTGTGTTCCGAAGATAAACGGAGGTCTTACATGTTTGAAACAACATTAATCATTAATTACATAATTTTCATTTTTCATTCAAGTTAATTTCTCTTACCCCAGTGGCAGATGTTTTTCCTCATTTTAAGCACTTTATGTTGATCAGTTTTTCATAAAATAAGTCTAATCTCTCTGATTTCATCACTTGATAAATGAGTTATTGAACTGTTGACATGGTAACCCTGTGTTAACTGTCATAATTTAAGAATGTTTAAATATTTATACTGAAAAAAAAGCCAACATACTAAGGGAGAAACTATTTTAAAACATTATAAAATGGTCATAAATTACTTAAAATGACAATTCATTCTAAATCCTCTGTAGCTATATGATAGCTTTGTGTAAAGTACAGTAAATGATTACCTTTTTTTGAGTGAATAAAACTTTATCTCACTATTTCTACAGAGCATGATTAACAAAACTGGGGTGGTTCAATTTATTTCCTTGGAATTCATATGAATTCCACTTAAGGAAGCTTTGCGTTATAAATGCTAGAATATGTCTAAATTCGAACTATACATTTTAGCTGTTCTTTAACTTTATGTGTTTGTTGCTGAGTATCCCAGGTCTTGGAAAGCAAACCCTCAGGACTCTGGCAGTATTGAGTCGACTCTTTTTCCACTATTAGGAAAAGATCACAGGAAGAGGAGAAGAGGGGAGGGAAAACAAAATGACTCCAGCCACCATGTAGTCCTTTTTATTCCAGACCATTAATACTCTATTAGAGTCATCAAATGTGGTTGTACAGCACCCCAGGGAGTTTGTCCACAAAACATGATGTTAACGGGAATTTTGTTCCTTCTCTTTTTCTCTCTCATTTTCCTGGTTTCTCAAACTTAGGCGCACACAGTTTGGAATTTAACTTGGATATGTTTCTTGAAACCAAAATCAGAGTTCTACATAAAGGACAGTATGTGTGTGTGTGTGTGTGTGTGTTAATAGTGAGAGAGGGACAGAAACAGACCACTGTCATAATCCAAGATGAAGGAAGATGCAGAGTTTTGTTTAATTTGATTGGGCAGACATGTGGATTCTATTTTATCTGAGCGGAGGAGGACAGCTGGATATCAGTTTTTAATATATAGAGAATGCTTTGAAATGTGTTAGATCATCCATGTTTATTAATCTAGTTAATTTGCTTTGGTTCCTCTTGTAGGACAGGAGGAAGCTGTTATGGATGGTGTACCGCAAGAAAATTTCCCAGAGTCAAAGCTTATATAATCTCTGGCATTTAACAAATTTAACTGCCTGTATCTTTAAGGCTGAAATAATCTCAATTCGCAATGCATAATGCGACTTAAGGTGTCACATTCTCAGGTTTGCTGAACAAAAGTGGGCATTAATGTAAACTATCAGTTTTGTCTTTCAAGTCACCCATTGTCATGATGAGGCAACAGTATAAAGATCTTAAATGCTAAAATATCTGGCTTAAAGGAATAGCTCACCAAAAAAATTAAAATCGGCTGAAAATCGTCAGGATGTACAGGCCAGATGTAGAGGAGCTTTTTCTTCATCGGAACAGATTTAGCATCATTTGCTCACCAATGGATCCTTTGCAGTGAATGGGTGCCATCAGAATGACAGTCCAAACAGCTGGTAAAGACATCACAATAATCCACATGACTCCAGTACATCAGTTAATGTATTGAGAAGTGAAAAGCTGCATGTTTGTAAAATATAAATCTAACATTAAGATGTTTTTAACTTCAAACCACTGCTTCTGGCTGTAATAAGAGTTCTCTATCTGTAATATTGCTTAGTGAATAAGTCTTGTCTTGTTTCAGGAGAGAAATATTCACAGAAAAGCAACATTAATAGTCAAAAACTGTTCTAAACAAATATGTCAGTGGGTTTTGATATGACAGAACAACAGAGGATGGGTGTAATCTTGGTTTATGGACTCATCTTTGGAAAAGATTCCAAAGCCATTTGAGCATCTTTCTAGATATAAAAAAAAAAAAAAAAAAATCATACCATAAGACTCAATGAGGTCCAATGTCTCTTTTTGTGTTCCACAGAAGAAAGAAAGTCATACAGGTTAGGAACGACGTGAGTAAATAATGACAGCATTCATTTATTGGGTGAACTATCCTGTGCATTAAGTGTGCACAAAATTACATTAAATACTAATTCTTCAAAAGCAGCTCAGAGGCAGAGAAATCTTTAGCTTTTCCCACATTGTTGGAAATGACTTCCCAGAGCCAGTTTGGCATGAGAAACAAGACTTTGGGCTCCACTGAGGATCAGAGCATGTGGTTCTCTCTCTCCCCCCCTCTCTCTTTCTCTCTCACACACACACACACTCACACGTGCACAATACAGTTATGAATACATACTGCAAGTCTTGGTTTTGGCTCGGCTGAGCCAGTGTTCATTCTCAGTATATCCTTGCCTATGGATTTACATCTTGTCTGGAGAGCGATTACAAGACTGAATGAAACCTTGAGGCATTTTTTGCCCTTCCTAGTAGCTTGTGCTCGCCAGTAAGCAGATAATGAAAGTGTTTTTAGACTCTTTCTAATGAGACAAACACCTTGAGGCTCGGCCAATTCAATTCAATGACATTCAGTTCTATTCTGAATTTAAAACAACCATTAGAAAATAGATTTTAAAATTTGAATTTAAGATCTTTTAAATGACACATTGTTTGTTGACTTCCTTTGTTAGTGCTTAATGGTAAGCACATTTTTATTTGTATAAATAAACTGTGGGATGTCAAATAATTTTCTTGGAAGATTCAGCGGCTTATGGTGTATTTAACCCAGGACCGTTCCTGGCAAATATTTTCAGAAGGCAGCTATGAAGGATGTGACAGGACACGAGTGGCGTGACATGCATTGTTGGTGTTTAGCTTAATGATAATAACTTCTATAGACAGAGGCAAACCTGTCAGAGGAGAATGACGTTACGCTTACAGCTGCGTGCTATTCATGTGCACGGCCACAAAAGAGATGGAAATGAAAGAGAACTTCACCTCTAGTCATGCGAGGGTATGGAGCTCATGGGTTGGTTATGTAAGGATGAATAGTGTAGACACAATGATGTCTAGGCAGCCATTAACATACAGTGATGCATTGACATGCACTAACAGTAATGTTATTTTCCTTCTGGATTGCAGCATTCTGATGGCTCTTGGCCAAGATAAACGCAGTCACCACAGTCAGATAAACAGATGAACGTACATATGCGTCTGCGAGAGACGGGAGTGATAGCATCCCAGTTGAATGTGTCTTGGCTGCTCATCAGAAAGAAATCTCAATTTCTGCTGGAAAGTTGAATAAAAACATGGCCACAGTACATCCAGACGTATCACCAAAACTTCTCTGTTTCCTGTACATAAGTGCACTAGGCACACTGTTACGTCCGGTTTGAGCTGCTGGTGACCTGACTCTGTTTTGTGGCTTCTCCTGCCTTTGTTTTCGGGGCTCTGATATTGTTCTTGGAAACAGTGAAACCCTGCTGACTCATTTTCGGGAAAATGTGCGAGAGTGTGTGTATGCTTTTGTCTGTGTGTGCGCATGTTATGTCACAGGCCAGAGTCATTGTTGCTAGCAGACTCAACATCACATGTATTCAGTGAATATGTGTTTGTGCTGAAAGGGGGTTATGTTGTCTGTTTTAGATTAGGAACAGTTGGTGATATGCACTGTTGGGTGACTTTACCTTTAAAATAAAATTTTACAAATACTTGAAGCATTGTAAGTAATTGGTGAGATTTTAAATGGGGAATTATCAATGAATCAAATTTTAAAATATGTGTACATGCACTTACTATGTAGCACTAAAACTAGCGACTAACAGTAAGTTGAGTTATCTTGAGTAAATCTAAAAAGTAAGTGACGTTATTGTTACATCAATTGTTAATCAATTTAAAAAACTTTTTCTGGGAAGTAATGCATAACTAGTGATATTATGTAACTGAAGTAGTGTGGTGTAAATGTAAAAAGTAGCAAAGTTACATTTCTTGTTATTTCTATTAAAAGTAACTAATTTTATTTTATTTTTCTTAGGAAGTAACATTGCATTCTCTGGTGTAATGGCGTAAATACAGAAATGTTGCAATTCTGCTACTTGTAATGGAAAATAATGCATTTTGTTTCATGTATGCTTTTGTATACAAATAATGGCAAGTAAACAAGTAAAATGGTATAGTGTAAATTCAAAAAGAAACTAATTATGTTTTAGTTACTCCTGTGAAAAAGTAACTGCATTTTGCCATTGATATTTCATTGCATTCTCAGGCGTTGAAGTATAAATACTAAAAATGCTTTATTACTGTTACATCTAATGAAAAGTAAAGTTAGTTTCATTCTTGTATAAAAACAATGGGTAACTAAAGTGGTATATTTTGAATATGCAAAGTTACAAGTTACATTATTATGACTCCTATTAAACTAAATGTGTGCCATTGTTGAAGTTTTCAGGAACTATCATGTTACATGTGTAAATACTGACAATAACAATAATAAATGTGGCATTACAGGTTTTTTTTTTACTCCTGTTAAAAAGTAACAATATTTTGCCTTTGCTAGTTTTTTCATGAAGTAACATGTTACATTCTCAGGTGTTATGTGTAAATACAAACAATAACATGTGAAATTAATATAACTTCTAATGAAAAGGAACACATTTAGTTTTAATTGTTGCTCTTTTACAGAATGTAACACGTTACTGTAGATACTCTGGAATTATGGTGTAAATTCTAAAAGTAAATGAGTACTTACAGTAAATGAAAACGAGATGTTTAACATCTGGGAATAATATTGACCCCAAATTACTGCTAAATAAACCCACAGACTCACTCCTCAGCAATCTCTCACACTTTTCTGAACATGTTTCCAGCACTAGCCAGACGGCAGGAAAACCCCTCGACTGTCAGCGCCACAGACGGCTCGTGCTGTTGTGAGAGACAGAATCGCAGGAATGAGAGAGACAGAAAGTGGGAGTGAGAGTTTAGAAGGAGAGTTGGCAGGACAGGCATCCTTAAACAAAAGAGAGGAGCTCGTGGTTATGCAAGTTTAATTCAAAGCAGGTTTTGTGCGGTTGATGTTGCAAACGGCCGCATGCGGCCTCTCGTTCTGTGTCCGGCTTCTCTTTCTCTTTTGGGGTGGCGAGAGGTCGAGCAGCTGGTAGCCCGAGGAGAAGGACGTGTGAGTGTGACGGTGAAGTTTGGGCTGTCTCAGGGGATTTCAGCTGTTTATTCCCAGGGCTGAAAGGTGTAATTATATACCAAAGGAACACATTCATTAATCCAGTGTAAGGGATTTATCAAGATTAGAAACCACCAGTTTTTTTTTGTTTTTTTTTTTACAAACCAGAACTCATGCAATTTGTTTGATTGCTTAGCTGATGGACCATTTAAAAAATATGTTTTTCTAATCATTTTTGGTAGACCAAAAACATATTTTTAGAAAACATGCCAGATCTACATTAAAATCCCTTTGGAAATGTTGGCCAGTTCATCGGAAGTATAATTCCAAGGCTCCAACTGTTGCTCGACCATGACAGTTGACCTGAGAGTGAAGATTCGTGAAGAAATAAAACATAAATATAACTCATAAAATAACATTTAAATCATTAAATATAAGACAAAATACTAGGGGTGTCCCCGACTAAGGATTTTCATAGTCTAATCTGAATTTTCGAATCTTGCTGATATTCGACTGATAGTCGAATCATATGTTTGGGGGCGGGGAAAAATACATTGAGTCAAGTCAGACATCCGACTAACATAATTACTGATGTTAACACACAGGGGAAAATGTGTAATGAACACCTTGCAGATATAAACAGGGTAAATAATGGAACACTTAACGTCGGCGAAACCATAACAATTAAAAATATATATATTTTTATTTTTTTTACAATAGTGCTCTCATTATACCGTTAGCATAAACGTTAGCAGTTAAAGTTCTGCATTTCTCTTTTGAGCTGCGCGCGCTGAAGATGACCAGTAGAGTGACACATTTGATAGCAAGTTTTTAATCAATGGGATTCAACTCATAATTTAATGTAGAATACGCTTCGTTATTAATACAACATACAGTTAATATTAAGACTTCTAGGCTATTTGCAAAAAAAGGCCCTGAATGCACATGAACATATCTGTGGGGCTCTGAATGTGAACTCCTTTTGTGGACGCGTTCTTCACGAAACAATGTGGAGAAACATGGCAGCTAAACTCTAAAAATTCATAGCATTTTAGTATAATGGTCTTCTCATTACAATAGTATGTATTTATTATCTATCACTTAATCTAATCAATCTAACGATTCTGATTTTTAGTTCAAGCAGAGCGTAAGTCAGTTTGCAATTTGATAAGTATTAAAGTGAAACGACTCTTTTGTTCATAGCTACCGATTTTGCCTCCTTTTCCAATAAACCTCGTTTCATCTCATCTCATGTTTCTGTCTTCCTAGAACTGCCGTCCTTTCAGAACAGAGCGTGTGTGAGTGCAAGTGTGGGAGAATGCAAGTGAAAGTAGCCTCGGGCTAAAGGAAGGCGTGGGGTTCCATCTGTCCCGCACAGATGGCCGAGGTGTTGGGCTAGCAGAGCAGTTCAACCTGCCTGTCTCTGGGTCGTCTATCATGTCTGATCTAAACTGGGTCTGGTCTGGAATCTAAGGGTTAATCTGATCTATGAAGGCCTGAATAATGCCAGTCTAAAAAGCATCTGATCTTTTACACATTGTGCATACAATGTTTGCCCTTTAGCAAATCTGACTGTCAGTTGTAGTCTTGCTAAATGCACCACTGTTCAAATTTTGGGTTCAGTATTTTTTTTTTCTTTTTTTTTTAAGTATACTTTTATTAGTATTAGTTAATCAAAAGAGACATTAAAGACTACAAAAATATTAAGCTGCACAGTGCTTTTCAACATCGATAATGTTTCTTGAGCAGCAAATCAGCATATTAGAATGATTTCTGGAGGATCATGTGACACTGAAGACTGGAGTAATGATGCTGAAAATGCAACTTTGCATCACAGGAATAAATAACATTTGAAAATATATTCAAATATAATAACATTGGACAATATTACTGATTTTACCATATTTTTATCAGCCTTAGAGAGCATAAACTACATTTTTTCCAAACACCTTTGAGAGGTAATTGTTGACAACTAGTAATTTGATTCGAGAAAGTGTAGCACAAGTTTGACATAATCCCATGACCTCACTACTTGTTTATTTGTACGTTCATTTACTTTGTTTGCATGTTTCCACTGAATGAGTGAACAAGTCACATCACGTCGATAACTCAAAATGCTGTTTGACTGAGGAGCGAAACAAATTTCACCGCCTGTCAGGAGCTTCCTTGATGCTGCTGTTGATGTTGGGGCCCGGCCAGAACAATGACTGAACGGCACAATCCTTGACACCAAACACACAAAGACAGGCTGAGGAATGAACTGCAAGTAAACAGATAAACAGATAAAGGGTGGGGATTCTTGCCCCACGAAAAAAATGATGTGCCTGAGCCCATTGCTCCAGATAACCTCCTCTCGGCCCCCTGAGCAGGCGGATTACGGGAATAAGTACCTTACAGTTTGATGAGGGTTTGAACGAATGACCTCATTCAATCACAATAGACACCATTATGATAGAGCAGAATTCAAATTGGGGCAACAAGGAGTTTGTGCATGTGTGTGTGTGTGTGTGTTTATAATGTATAGAAAAGGGAAAGTTCACCCCCCAATAATTTCACCAAATTGTTGATGGTAGCCATTAACTTCTATAGAATGAAAAAATATATATAAATACTACAGAAGTCAATGTCTATCAACAGATATTTGATCAAAATATCAAATATTATCAGCAATATTCTTAAAAATGTCTTCTTTTGTGTTAAACAAAACAAGGAAGCTTGGATAAAAGATAAAGAAGCTGAACTATCCCTTTAATATAAAAATATATATGAATTAATTTGAATTAATAGAAAATAAATATTTAATATTTAAATGAAGATAGTACATATATATACACTACACAATATCATTTTCAATGTTGTTTTGATATACAAATCAATTAGAATTAATATAGAAAATAAACATTTAATGAACGGAAGGTAAATGTTTGCCAGGTATTATGGAATATGCATTTTTTGGATTTAGTGCAGTGATATAATATTAAATATATTATATTTAAAATAAAATAAATAAAATATAATATTATCTTACATTTTATAGATTAAATATTTAAGTACTGATGTTTAGTTTATTAAAATATATATTAAATTATACATAAGTAAAAAATATTAGTTTAGTATAAAATATAGGTTATAAAAATACATTTGAATTGTGCTAGATAAATATTTGATCAATTCAAGGTAAACAAGAAACAACAACAACAACAACAACAATAATAATAATAATGATAATGTTATTTTTTTTTTTTATTTTTTTTTTTTATAAAGCACATTCCCAAGCTCAAGTTTGCTCATATTACAATATATTATATACTATTTTCCGGATGATAATATTAAACACATTTCAATCATTTAATGATTTGGATTTTGTGCAATGATAGTATAAAACCCAATTATTTATTTATTGTTTTGTATTTATGTTTTATGCTTGCCTTGCTTTGTA